>NW_027194534.1:0-195560 GCF_032444005.1 Ranitomeya imitator
TCCAAAGGACCAAATGCGGTTAACGACGCATGAAAATATTTATACAGCATATATACGCGCCATCCCAAGTGGTACTGCACACAAAGCAATACGATATGGATTGTCTCACAAGATTGTAGCCAAAGGTTATACAACTTTCTTTATTATTGTTTATCGTCCAGGGAAAGACATTCTTCGATAGGAAGTTCTTTCGTCAGTTATTTGGTACGGCGATGGGGGCACGTTGTGCACCATCATATGCCAATCTATTTCTTGGATGGTGGGAGGAGTTGATTGTCTATAAACCTCAGGCGTTTACATCCAATGTTTTGGTGTGGCAACGCTACATTGATGACATTCTGCTGCTATGGACTGGCCCTTTGGAGGATTGTAATAGGTTCATTATGGACCTAAACGAGAACTCTTGTAACATCAAACTCACATCTGTTGTCTCTGATCATAGCATTGATTTTCTTGATCTTAAACTTTCCATCCAGAACTCAGGTATCGTGAGCTCTCTATTCAGAAAAACCACCGCCACCAATAGTCTCCTCCACTATACAAGTTTCCATCCGCACTATCTGAAGAAGGGGATCCCAAAGGGACAGTTCCTTCGGTTAAGAAGAAACTGCAGTACTGATACAGACGTCTTGCAACAGTCCAAAGATCTCTTGTGCCGATTCAAGAAGAGGGGGGTATCCTGGAAGGGCTATCTCGGGTGCTTTTCAACATGCCTTACAGCAAGATAGGAGTAACCTGCTCACAAAAAAGGTACGTGATGTTTCTCGTCCCCTTTCTGTAATTACCACCTTTAATAATCGGTGGGCGGATATCCGTAAAATACTCAACAACAATTGGGATATCCTTATGAGTGAAAAAAGAATCGTGCCTTTTGTGTCCAGATCACCTTGTTTGCTGGCCAGAAGAGCCAAAAATTTGAGGGACTCTCTGTGTCACAGCCACTACCAACGGCCCACTACAAGACTAAACAGGGGCACTAGGATTTATGGCTCCTATCCATGTGGCAACTGTACCATCTGCCAATATATGATAGCACAGGATGGCTTTTCAGTCTCTACCCTCTCTTTTCAGATTCGACCCAGAGAATTTTTCACCTGTAGATCCAGAAACATCATTTATGCGATATTCTGCGATTGTCCGAAAATTTACGTCGGACAAACGACACAAGAACTCAGAAGACAGACACAGCAACATCTATCCAATATCTCCACGGCCCGTAGAGATCGAGAGAGGAAGAAGGTGTTAACATCAGTGGCAATGCATTTCTTGGATGTCCATCAGGGCAACACGTCCGGGTTCAAAGTTATGGGACTTGAAAGTGTTCGGACTAATATTAGAGGAGGTGATATCACAAACAACTTACTCCGCTGTGAACTAAGTGGATCTTTAACTTAAAGAGTCTGGCACCTCAAGGGCTCAATGAGGAAATGCTTTTCACCGGTTTCTATAAAAAACTGTGACTTGGGAAATCTGTCGTCAAAGTTGTCAGCCTGCTCCTGGTGGCTTCCAAGAGGTTCTGTCCATATTATCCTCCTTTGTAATGAGTATATGACTCTATTATTAAGGATCTATACCATATGGGTTGTTCTTTCTGGGGCAGTGTATCTGGTCTATATATATGGGGTGCGCCCTTGATCAAGTCATTTTTTTGCTTTCTGTGACTTCTCTCTTTTATCTTTTCCCCTCCTCCTCTTTTAGGAGTCTAGATTCTCGATATCTTGTAGCTGGTCACGTGTATAAGACTTTGAGATATTGTTGTGCTTTCTACACCTTTATTCGCCTATTGCTGTAGTCTATTGCCTTACAGCATTGATCATGTGACCCTTAAGGCTCGATGGCCTCTTTCTTTAGGTACCTATCGTTCTTCAACTGATATGAGAATGTCTTTCCCTGGACGATAAACAATAATAAAGAAAGTTGTATAACCTTTGGCTACAATCTTGTGAGACAATCCATATCGTATTGCTTTGTGTGCAGTACCACTTGGGATGGTGCGTATATATGCTGTATAAATATTTTCATGCGTCATTAACCGCATTTGGTCCTTTGGACTGCTGTGGTTTTCAAAAGATTCCAAGCGTGGGAATGCTTGCTATAAATTGTGTTGTGGCACGTGACCCAGTACTATAAAAATATAAAAATACAGTAGATTTTTCTGTATTTTCATGACTCTGAAAACTGTAAATTCACACTGAAGGCATCAAAGCTATGAATTAACACATGTGGAATTATATACTTAACAAAAAAGTGTGAAACAACTGAAATGATGTCTTAATTCTAGGTTCTTCAAAGTAGCCACCTTTTGCTTTGATGACTGCTTTGCACACACTTGGCATTCTCTTGATGAGCTTCAAGAGGTAGTCACCGGGAATGGTCTTCCAACAATCTTGAAGGAGTTCCCAGAGAAGCTTAGCACTTGTTGGCCCTTTTGCCTTCACTCTGCGGTCCAGCTCACTCCAAACCACTGTAGAGGCCAGGTCATCTGGCGTAGCACCCTATCACTCTCCTTCTTGGTCAAATAGCCCTTACACATCCTGGAGGTGTGTTTGGGGTCATTGTCCTGTTGAAAAATAAATGATGGTCCATCTAAACGCAAACCGGATGGAATAGCATGCTGCTGCAAGATGCTGTGGTAGCCATGCTGGTTCAGTATGCCTTCAATTTTAAATAAATCCCCAACAGTGTCACCAGCAAAGCACCCCCCACACCATCACACGTCCTCCTTCACGGTGGGAACCAGGCATGTAGAGTCCATCCGTTCACCTCTTCTGCGTCGCACAAAGACACGGTGGTTGGAACCAAAGATCTCAAATTTGGACTCATCAGACCAAAGCACATATTTCCACTGGTCTAATGTCCATTCCTTGTGTTCTTTAGCCCAAACAAGTCTCTTCTGCTTGTTGCCTGTCCTTAGCAGTGGTTTCCTAGCAGCTATTTTACCATGAAGGCCTGCTGCACAAAGTCTCCTCTTAACAGTTGTTGTAGAGATGTGTCTGCTGCTAGAACTCTGTGGTGTTGACCTGGTCTCTAATCTGAGCTGCTTTTAATCTGCGATTTCTGAGGCTGGTGACTCAGATAAACTTATTCTCAGAAGCAGAGGTGACTCTTGGTCTTCCTTTCCTGGGGCGGTCCTCATGTGAGACAGTTTCTTTGTAGTGCATGATGGTTTTTGCAACTGCACTTGGGGACACTTTCAAAGTTTTCCCAATTTTTCGGACTGACTGACCTTCATTTCTTAAAGTAATGATGGCCACTTGTTTTTCTTTACTTAGCTGCTTTTTTCTTGCCATAATACAAATTCTAACAGTCTATTCAGTAGGACTATCAGCTGTGTATCCACCAGACTTCTGCTCAACCCAATTGATGGTCCCAACCCCATTTATAAGGCAAGAAATCCCACTTATTAAACCTGACAGGGCACACCTGTGAAGTGAAAATCATTCCCGGTGACTACCTCTAGAAGCTCATCAAGACAATGTCAAGAATGTGCAAAGCAGTCATCAAAGCAAAAGGTGGCTACTTTGAAGAACCTAGAATATAAGATATATTTTGAGTTATTTCACACTTTTTTGTTAAGTATATAATTCCACATGTATTAATTCATAGTTTTGATGCCTTCAGTGTGAATTTACAATTTTCAGAGTCATGAAAATACAGAAAAGTATTTAAATGAGAAGGTGTGTCCAAACTTTTGGTCTGTACTCTATATATGTTTCATTTTTTTATGTTATATATTTTTTTCATTTTCTTTCTTTTTCAATAATTTGTGCCTTCACATGCTTTTCACCCTTCTTTATTAATTTAATTCATTTAATTTTTTAGCCATTTTGTGCTTCTGTGTATCGCAATCATTGCCGATGCATATTAGCCTCATAGTTGATATTTTCTGTGCTATCTTTCTATGTTTAGTCCATATATTATTCAATCTATTTATATCAATGAATAATTGCAATATAGTCGCTCAGGCTCACCTTTTTTATGTTGATAACAGATATACTGCGCGTACGCTAACAAATTCATTATGTGTTTGTATTTTACTGTCTGTCTGATCCTGGTGTTGCTAGGTGACGGCGCCCGCGCTTTTGCGGCTTTGTTTTGGGCCTGTGCTGCTAGACACAATTCATAGCGCGACCCGCGCACGCGTCACGTGGCAATCTCTGCATGCGCGATTGTACTTTCAACTGACTTTATTGACTATTGACGACAGACGGACACTGACAAGATGGCTGCTACCATGTGCTTTCTGTCTGCTCCCTTGCCAGCCGGCTTTCTCTCCAGGTGATTAACTTACTAATTGATATGTTTGTATATATATACACAGTATACAGTGGGGCAAAAAAGTATTTAGTCAGTCAGCAATAGTGCAAGTTCCACCACTTAAAAAGATGAGAGGCGTCTGTAATTTACATCATAGGTAGACCTCAACTATGGGAGACAAACTGAGAAAAAAAATTCCAGAAAATCAGATTGTCTGTTTTTTTATCATTTTATTTGCATATTATGGTGGAAAATAAGTATTTGGTCAGAAACAAAATTTCATCTCAATACTTTGTAATATATCCTTTGTTGGCAGTGACAGAGGTCAAACGTTTTCTGTAAGTCTTCACAAGGTTGCCACACACTGTTGTTGGTATGTTGGCCCATTCCTCCATGCAGATCTCCTCTAGAGCAGTGATGTTTTTGGCTTTTCGCTTGGCAACACGGACTTTCAACTCCCTCCAAAGGTTTTCTATTGGGTTGAGATCTGGAGACTGGCTAGGCCACTCCAGGACCTTGAAATGCTTCTTACGAAGCCACTCCTTCGTTGCCCTGGCGGTGTGCTTTGGATCATTGTCAGCTGGTACTCCATTACTGCTGCCTGCTGCTCACACAACCGCTCCAACATATGTAACGTTGAATTCTACCTGGTGGGTAGGTCACATATGATGCGATGTTCCGGAAGGCGGAATCAGTGCTGCAGAGCTGCAATGCGCGATCTTGCCATGCTGGAACGCCGCAAGTGAGCACACTCAAGGCGGACCTTGTGCAGCAGTGCATCAAGATCCGGATAGTCCCTCAAAGAACTCTGCACGACCAAGTTGAGCACATGTGCCAGACATGGGATGTGAGTGAGATTGCCTAGGCCCAGAGCTGCCACCAGATTTCGGCCATTGTCACACTCTACCATGCCTGGCTGGAGATTCGCTGGCACAAACCACACGTCGCTCTCCTAATTGATGGCATTCCAGAGCTCCTGTGCTGTGTGGCTTCGATTCCCCAAAGAAATTAATTTCAATACGGCCTGTTGACGTTTGGCCATGACTGTGTTCATATCGGTCGTAACAGGTAAGCCTTCACGGTTCCATGTGGAGGTAGACTGTGATGGCTCCTGCAGCAATGATTCAGAGGAACTGGAGTATGAGGAGTCAATGTGTACAGACTGGATTCCTGCAATCCTTGGAGTTGGCAGAACATGTACAGCGCCACTCTCAAGATCTGTACCCGGCTCCACAACAATTACCCAATGGGCAGTGAGGGAAAGGTATCCTCCCAGTCCATGGTTACTGGTCCACACATCGGTGGTCAGGTGGACCTGGCTACTGACGCGTTTAGTAGCGCATGTTTAATTTTTCCCTCCACATGCTTTTGCAGGGCAGGGACGGCTTGCCTGCTGAAATAAAAGCGGCTGGGCACGTTGTACTGTGGGACTGCCAATGCCATGAAGTTACGGAAGGTGTCAGTCTCCACCAGCCTGAATGAGAGCATTTCAAGGGACAGTAGTTTTGCAATGCCTGCATTCAGAGCCTGTGCTCGGGGGTGATTTGCTGAGTATGGGCGCCTTTTCTCCCATGTCTGTGCTACCGATGGCTGTAGAGGCCTCCTGGTGTAGTCTCACCGGATGCTTCCTGTCGCCCCTGTGCAGTATTGGGGGCCCCTTTTCTTTTCTGCCCTGTGACCCCTGTATGTGGAAGGGAGACCTGTGTATCTAATAGTTTAACAAACCTTTCTCTCGTTTAGTACTGGGCCCTGTCCTGGGTTCAACCACCGGAGGGAGCCCAAGAGCAGAATTCACAACAGGGGGCTGCCTATCCTTTGGGGATCTGCTCTGAGGCAAGATAGTATTCCTATTTCCACCTTTAGGGGTATTTAGTTCTCCGGCTGTGTCGAGGTGTCTAGGTTTTGTTAGGCACACCCCACGGCTACTTCTAGTTGCGGTGATAAGATCAGGGTTTGCGGTCAGTATAGTTACCACCTACTCCAGTGAAAGTTTTCATGCTGCTCCAAGGTAACCTGATCATAACAAAGCTCCCTCTGTAGGACTGTGGGTTTCGGTAACTGCGGCCTGCTCGCGGCCTTACAACTTATTTTTTCATGTGGACCTTCTGCTGCATATCTGAGTTCCAGCACCATTAGCTGGTTCTTTAGCAGTCAATCTTGAATAGGTCCCCCTGGGTTTCAGTACTGTCAGCTGGTTCCAGCCAGAGCCTTTGGCTTAGGTGCCTCCTTCTCAGTATCCGAGTTCCAACAACGTCTGGTGGTCCTTGGTAGTGCTTTCTGGCACGGGTACCTCCTGCTTAGTAACTGGGTTCCAGAACCATCAGCTGGTCCTCGGTAGTTCCATTGGCTCTTGTACCTTCTGCTACCCATCCGGGTTCCAGTACCGTCAGCTTGTTCCAGGCAGAGCCTTTGGCTTAGGTGCCTCCTTCTCGGCATCCGAGTTGCACCAACGTCTGGTGGTCCTTGGTAGTGCCTTCTGGCACGGGTACCTCCTGCTTAGTAACTGGGTTCCAGAACCATCAGCTGGTTCTCGGTAGTTCCATTGGCTCTTGTACCTTCTGCTACCCATCCGGGTTCCAGTACCATCAGCTGGTTCTCGGCAGTGTCTTTTGCTCTTGTACCTTCTGCTACCCATCCTGGTTCCAGTACCGTCAGCTGATTCCAGGCAGAGCCTTTGGCTTTGGTGCCTCCTTCTCGGTATCTGAGATCCACCAACGTCTGGTGTTCCTTGGTAGTGCTTTCTGGCATGGGTACCTCCTGCTTAGTAACCGGGTTCCAGTACCATCAGCTGGTCCTCGGTAGTTCCATTGGCTCTTGTACCTTCTGCTACCCATCCTGGTTCCAGTACCGTCAGCTGGTTCTTGGCAGTGTCTTTGGCTCTTGTACCTTCTGCTACCCATCCTGGTTCCAGTACCATCAGCTGGTCCCAGGCAGGGCCTTTGGCTTTGGTGCCTCCTTCTCGGTATCCGAGATCAACCAACTTCTGGTGGTTCTTGGTAGTGCTTTCTGGCACGGGTACCTCCTGCTTAGTAACCGGGTTCCAGTACCATCAGCTGGTCCTCGGTAGTTCCATTGGCTCTTGTACCTTCTGCTACCCATCCTGGTTCCAGTACCGTCAGCTGGTTCCAGGCAGAGCCTTTGGCTTAGGTGCCTCCTTCTCGGTATCCGAGTTCCATCAACGTCTGGGGTCCTTGGTAGTGCTTTCTGGCACGGGTACCTCCTGCTTAGTAACCGGGTTCCAGTACCATCAGCTGGTCCTCGGTAGTTCCATTGGCTCTTGTACCTTCTGCTACCCATCCGGGTTCCAGTACCGTCAGCTGGTTCTCGGCAGTGTCTTTGGCTCTTGTACCTTCTGCTACCCATCCTGGTTCCAGTACCGTCAGCTGGTTCTAGGCAGAGCCTTTGGCTTTGGTGCTTCCTTTCCGGTATCCGAGATCCAACAACGTCTGGTGGTCCATGGTAGTGCTTTCTGACACGGGTACCTCCTGCTTAGTAACCGGGTTCTAGTACCATCAGCTGGTCCTCGGCAGTTCCATTGGCTCTTGTACCTTCTGCTACCCATCCGGGTTCCAGTACCGTCAGCTGGTTCTCGGCAGTGTCTTTGGCACGCGTACTCCCTCCTGCCCAGCCTGGTTCCAGCACGCCAGCTGTTTCTGGGTAGTGTCAAGGTCACTTTGCCTCCAATACGTTGTCTAGTCAGCTGGTTCCAGGCAGAGCCTTTGGCTTAGGTGCCTCCTTCTCGGTATCCGAGTTCCACCAATGTCTGGTGGTCCTTGGTAGTGCTTTCTGGCACGGGTACCTCCTGCTTAGTAACCGGGTTCCAGTACCATCAGCTGGTCCTCGGTAGTTCCATTGGCTCTTGTACCTTCTGCTACCCATCCGGGTTCCAGTACCGTCAGCTGGTTCTCGGCAGTGTCTTTGGCTCTTGTACCTTCTGCTACCCATCCTGGTTCCAGTACCATCAGCTGGTTCCAGGCAGAGCCTTTGGCTTTGGTGCATCCTTCCCGGTATCTGAGATCCACCAACGTCTGGTGGTCCTTGGTATTGCTTTCTGACACGGGTACCTCCTGCTTAGTAACCGGGTTCCAGTACCATCAGCTGGTCCTCGGCAGTTCCATTGGCTCTTGTACCTTCTGCTACCCATCCGGGTTCCAGTACTGTCAGCTGGTTCTCGGCAGTGTCTTTGGCACGGGTACTCCCTCCTGCCCAGCCTGGTTCCAGCACGCCAGCTGTTTCCGGGTAGTGTCAAGGTCACTTTGCCTCCAATACGTTGTCCTGTCGGGTTGCGGTCGGGTTAGCCGACTCCATGGTGCCTGCAGTTTAGATGCTTCCTATGTGGGCTGCGGGATCTGGCAATCAAGGCTGGTTCCATAGTGCCAAGTGGACAAGCTCCCCCTGTAGGACTGTGGGTTTCGGTAACTGCGGTCAACTCGCGGCCTTGCAACTTTTTTTTCATGTGGACCTTCTGCTGCCTACCGTCAGCTGGTTCCAGGCAGAGCCTTTGGCTTTGGTGCCTCCTTCTCGGTATCCGAGTTCCACCAACGTCTGGTGGTCCTTGGTAGTGCTGTCTGGCACGGGTACCTCCTGCTTAGTAACCGTGTTCCAGTACCATCAGCTGGTCCTCAGTAGTTCCACTGGCTCTTGTACCCTCTGCTACCCATCCTGGTTCAAGTACCGTCAGCTGGTTCCAGGCAGAGCCTTTGGCTTAGGTGCCTCCTTCTCGGTATCCGAGTTCCACCAATGTCTGGTGGTCCTTGGTAGTGCTTTCTGGCACGGGTACCTCCTGCTTAATAACCGGGTTCCACTACCATCAGCTGGTCCTCGGTAGTTCCATTGGCTCTTGTACCTTCTGCTACCCATCCTGGTTCAAGTACCGTCAGCTGGTTCCAGGCAGAGCCTTTGGCTTAGGTGCCTCCTTCTCGGTATCCGAGTTCCACCAATGTCTGGTGGTCCTTGGTAGTGCTTTCTGGCACGGGTACCTCCTGCTTAGTAACCGGGTTCCAGTACCATCAGCTGGTCCTCGGTAGTTCCATTGGCTCTTGTACCTTCTGCTACCCATCCTGGTTCAAGTACCGTCAGCTGGTTCCAGGCAGAGCCTTTGGCTTAGGTGCCTCCTTCTCGGTATCCGAGTTCCACCAATGTCTGGTGGTCCTTGGTAGTGCTTTCTGGCACGGGTACCTCCTGCTTAGTAACCGGGTTCCAGTACCATCAGCTGGTCCTCGGTAGTTCCATTGGCTCTTGTACCTTCTGCTACCCATCCGGGTTCCAGTACCGTCAGCTGGTTCTCGGCAGTGTCTTTGGCACGGGTACTCCCTCCTACGGTATCATGTCCTAGGGTCACATAGATGCATTATTGTACATGGATGGGGGTGTTATCATTGTTGCTTTTAAATGTTTTTAGTCATGTTTGTGCTTTGGTGATAATAAAGTAGTTTTTGATATTTTTTGTACCTCGGGTGTGGACTTTCTACATACACATTAGTCTTTCCTCCAGTTATTGCTCCTCCTTTCTATGCGTTAGTAGCACCCTGTGATTATAATTGCATTTGAAATATATACTGTGGTGCACCCTGCCCTTTATTGTTTAGCCAGACTTGAAGATTGATGTTCACCAGAGGAAACCATCTATCATGAAGGAGCTGGAGCAGTTTTGCCTTCAGGAATGGTCAAAAATCCCAGTGGCAAGATGTGGAACGCTCATAGAGACTTATCCAAAGCGACTTGCAACCATTATTGCCTCAAAAGGAGGCTCCACAAAGTACTGACTTTAGGGGGATGAATAGTTATGCACACTGAAGTTGTCAGGTATTTTGTCCCATTTGTTGCTTACTTCACAATAAAAAAAACCAAATCTTCACAATTGTAGGCATGTTCTTTACATGAACTGATGGACACCATCAAAAAAACCCAGAAAGGGTTAAACTTGCAGGAGTGAAGTGAGGCGCCCCATAAGTGGAGAGTGGTCAGAGAGACTCGGAGGTAAGTATTCTATTCTTCCCATCATTCCCACAGCTGCGGAATTACATAGTAACAAACCTATACGGGACAATTAGCTGTGGACAGCATAATAACAGGAAAAAGTCTTAACTTTAGGGTAAGGTAATGGCCAAACATCTAAGTGCTACCTCCTCTAACTTCTTTCCAAAGGAGTAAGTCCCTCCCGCATCCCAGCTAAACTCATAGCCAATGTATCGTATTGTTGAAGTCATCCATTAGTACTAGGGGGCAGCCAGGGGCTTTACTAACAAAATTCGATTATTTTCTGAAGGACCGTTCCTGTGTATGGAGGAGAGATATAAACCGCATCAATAAGGATTAAAATATTATAGAATCTCCCCCGCAGACAGATGTATCGTCCCTTTTTAGCTATTTCTTGGTCAATACAGTGAAAGGGAATTGTATGATTAATTAAAATACTAACTCCGCGTGAATATTTGGAGAATGTTGCATGATAGCTCGAGCCCACTTAGGCTGGGGTTAATAGATATATATTATGCTCCTTCATGTGAGTCTCTTGGAGGCATAATATTACGTGCTGACATTTCTTCATGGTATCGAAGATCGCCTTCCTTTTATCAGGTTCATGTACTCCCCTTACGTTCCACGACAATAAGGTAATCTTTTTAGCCTTGAGAGTCAGCCTTGTGGAATAGATAGGGGTATTCCAGAAAAGGCTATCTCCATCGGTGGCATTGCACAAGATTAGAAGAACCACTCTAGATCTGATGTAAACCTAAACAGCAATCTGAGGGCCGGTTGTGCCCCCTTTATGCTTCAACATAACCCAAATTTCAACACTAACATTTTGGCCACTGCGACCATGCCCTAACAGGCGCTCTCTAAGGGACCAGGGCCTAAGTCGAAACCTTGGATGTAGCAGTCACAATGGGGGTAACCAAGCAACCTTCTAAATTCTCCATCGTTCTAAAGTAGCAAAACTAAAGAAGGATATTGAATTCATAGCAGCAACCCACAGGTGGGCCAGATATTACCTAGAGTAGGAGCAAACCATTGTCCACAGTTGTTTTTTTATTTTCCACGAACTGCGCACTTCTCTTCTGTACATCAGCAAAATAATCTGTGAATATGGAGATTCTTGGACCATTTATGGAGCTTCATAGGATGGTATCCCTATAGTGAAGTATCTTGGCCAGGACTGTGCATGGCTGACTTCCAGGCGGTAGTGGCCTTGTCTGCACCCGTTCCACTGCAAAGAGGGGGCTAAGAGTATCCTTCCCACACACCATCACTAGCCAGGTTTCAAAGAATTCTGTGGTCTTTGCGCCCTAGGATTTTTAAGGGACTCCAACAATCCAGATATTTTTCCTGCACGGGCGGTTCTCCAAATCATCCTGGTTGATGCGATTTGCCTCTGATAACTTGGTGTGTTGCTGCAAATCTTGCCTCATTGGAAGTAGGATGTCCTATAATTCATTAACGCTCTTCCCGAGGTCTGTGGTCCTCTCTGAGATACTGCGTATATCTTGTCTGACCACTGAAATGTTCTTCATAATTCCTCCTACCTGCAGCACCAGAGATGAAAGAGAGCTACTACAATCCCCAATGGCTTGCATGATATCTTGGGCTCTGTAGCTGCTAGTTGGCATGTAGGAGAAACAGCATGGACTCCCCGGTTCTCATCTGGTTCATACTCAGGCTGATCTGTAGTAAGCAGGTGGGAGAAGGAATTTGGGTCTGGATGAATCCCTCTCAACGTGTCATCCCGTTTCTTCCACTCCTGATCTTGCAAATCTTTCTAAACTAGCCACATCCTCCTTTTAGTGCTCACCCGCTCAGCTTGCACTCTCTGCCACAATTGTGTCGACCCCACCTTGTAGATTGCACTCCTGGCCTTTGAGCACGTTCCCTTTCTTCATGGCGGGCTCCGTGCCAGGGAAAAGGCTGTTTACAGTGTCCAGGCATAAGCAGGTAAGTATACCCGACCAGAGGGTGAAAAAAAGGGCAGCTTGAGGATCGTATAAGGATCTGCACACGGAGCTGACCGGGCATGCATCCTCTCACATCGCTGGCAGACCATGCCCCCACGGCAAGTGCAAATCTTAAAAATGGTGAGGACTGGTATAGTAGACCACAGAGTTTATGTAATATCGCTGTATAGACTGTGATGTGCACTAGTAAGGTTTAGCGGGAGAAGACACTCGGCGTACACACTAAACCCCATTCTCACAATACATTGAACATACTTTGGGAAAGCAACCACAGCCAATATAGCAAAGCCAAAGAAGATCTCCCAAGCAGGAATGAGATTAAAATGCCTTTATTATATATACACTTGGCAATAAGTAACAATGATAAAAGACACAAATGTGCACAATGGGATTATTTGTATAATAAAATCAATATGAATAATAGTACAGACTGACCCCTTGAAAATTATATCCTATATTATACTACCATGACAGGTTTAAACATCGCCCCAGGATGACATATATTATTAGCTGGATTTATATATAAAAAAAGACTTTCTGCATATATTGCAAGTACAGACCTATAGATACAAAATGTGCAAAATTGGTAGCAAATAGTAATTTATGTGCAATAAAGCAATATAAAGTGCAACAGGAGGGGGAAGGGAAAAAGGTCAATTATAACCATACAGTGTACTGAATATGTCAGTATATACACCTTATTATAACACGTGCACAACTATGTCAGAAAAAATAAAAAAACTTTTTTTGTGCAAAGAGAAAAAAAGGGGGGTTATATATACCCATAAGATATGCTGGATTATACCAGAAAGTGCTATGTGCAAAAAGAAAGTGTAAAAACTGAAAAAAAGCCACAATTGCAGGTTACACTATTCTAAGAGGAGTGTATACTAAACCATACTGCACAAAAATAGGTCTATAAGAAAGTATCAAATATATCTATATATTTCCAATAGTACTAATTATAGTGGCCAAAAAAATAAAAGAGCAGCTAAATCACCACCATAAAGTCACCACTGGCACACTCTGACCACCAGAGGGCCGGATACTAATCACTATGGTGTAATGCAGGGGGATGTACTTAAATCTTTAAATATACCTGTGAGGTCAGCTGAATCCCAAAGAAACGCACCCCGACGCGCGTTTCGGATTACTCCTTCTATCCTCTTAGAATAGTGTAACCTGCAATTGTGGCTTTTTTTCAGTTTTTACACTTTCTTTTTGCACATAGCACTTTCTGGTATAATCCAGCATATCTTATGGGTATATATAACCCCCCTTTTTTTCTCTTTGCACAAAAAAAGTTTTTTTATTTTTTCTGACATAGTTGTGCACGTGTTATAATAAGGTGTATATACTGACATATTCAGTACACTGTATGGTTATAATTGACCTTTTTCCCTTCCCCCTCCTGTTGCACTTTTTTTTTTTTTGTTTAAATAGTTTTTTTATTGAAAGCAAACATGCACAATACAATTTATGCACTGTCCAGTATTTTACAAAAATTTTAACATTTTCCAAACCCCCAACAATCCCAACCATACCCAAACCTCCCCCTCCCCTGACAGCTCCTTCCCAGTTATACTTTTGTTACCAGTATTGATGGTTCCTTGAGCCATTTGACTCACTTATGTTCGCTTGTTCCTCTAGCACTCTCTTCCTTTCAGAGGCTCTCACTCTCCCATTTCCCATAACTACTCATCCCAGCTCGAGCCACGGAGACCACATTTTGTCAAACGTTTCTATTTTCCCATGTCTTTTATAGACCCCCTTTTCCAGATTGAGACCATGTTTAACATAATTCAGGAATTCACCCCTCGTAGGCGGTTCCTCCTTGATCCAGTTCCTTGCTATTACCTTCCTTGCCATGTATAATAGCCTAGCTATTGCTATCTTCCAGATGTTATCCACTCTAATTTCCTCTACATATCCTAGTATACACACTATCGGATCTCTCGGCACTCTGCATTTATACGCCCCTTCCACACGGCTCATTACCACCAACCAGAAAGCAACCAGTCTTGGACATGTCCACATCATGTGGTATATTCCTGCATTCCCAGTCTTACATCTCGGGCATTCAGAGTCAGCACGCAACCCCGCTCTGCACAACACTTCCGGTGATTTATAGACTCTGTGCAAGATGTACAGCTGCGATAGTCTATACGGCTCGCTCAGCGACACTCGTGGAACCGACTCCAACACCGACTCCCAGGTTTCATCCTCCATTGGGCCTAAATCTCTTTCCCATTTCGCTCTCGCTTTTAAAGGGAAGTCTAACAAATATGCATGTAGAAGGTCCTTATAAAGGGTGGTAATGACTCCCCTTGTGGACCCTTCCCCACACACGTATTCCAGAACTATGTCCTCTTGGATCTCAACACCACCGCCCCTGTTTTGAGCTTTAAAAGCATGTTTCATCTGAGCATATTGATACTCCCCAGTCGGTCTCAGTCCAAACTCCCCTTGCAGCTGCGAAAAGGACTTTAATCCTCGTTGTTGAACTATCTGAGCCACCAAGTGGATTCCTTTGGCCCTCCACTCCGTCAGCACTCCAAGGGCCGCAAACTCAACCAAATTATTATTAAACCATATCGGTGTAAATTTAGTCAGCCCCGTAACCCCCCGAATCTGTCGCAGTCTGGTCCATAATTTATATATCAAAAACATAGTTGGGTATAATTTCCCCAATACTCCCAAGGAACCATCCTCCAGACACTGCGCTACCGGTCGTCGGTCTGTCACCCTCTCCATCAAGTGCTGTACCGCACTGGAGGACACCTCCCGTGCCCAGCCCTTCAAATGTTGGCTCTGGGCTGCAAGAAAGTATAACTCAGGATTGGGTAAAGCCAATCCTCCATCTTCCTTGGGTCGCTGAAGCGTCTCCAGGCGAATACGTGGGTACCGCCTCCCCCATATCAGACTTCTAAATAGAGCATTAATCTGCCGGAATTTCCCACGTGGAATCCAAACTGGCGCGTTATGTAGGACGTAGAGTAATTTGGGCATCAGAACCATTTTAATTAGATTAACCCTCCCCACCACCGATAAGTGCAATTTATTCCATGCATCCACTTTTGCTTTAAGGGCGCCCACGAGAGGTGTCAAATTCCTATACAGAAACTCTGTAACTGGCATCGAGATCCATATTCCCAGGTATCTGAAAAGGGATACTACCCTAAGCCGCCCCTCTCCCAATGGCTCACTTCTGCTCTCCTCCACCCCATCCACCTCAAAGAGGACCGATTTATCCCAGTTTATCCTCAATCCCGATAAGTCTCCAAATTTCCCAACGATCTCGATAGCCCCATTCAAGGCTTCATCCGGGTCCGCTAGGAACAGTAGGATGTCGTCTGCATATAACGCAATCTTCTCCTCAACACTCCCATAACTGAACCCAGGGACTTCATCCGACTGTCGGATCTTGGCGGCCAATGGCTCCACAGCTAAGGCAAACAGAAGGGGCGACAGTGGGCAACCCTGCCTCGTACCTCTGGCCAGCTTTATAGGCTGAGAAAGTTCCCCATTCACTCTAATTCTAGCTGTTGGTAGTGAATATAACAGTTGAGTCCACGCCACAAATTGCGGGCCAATACCCATACATTTCAACACCCGCCAGAGATATCCCCACTCCACACTGTCAAACGCCTTATGGGCGTCCAAGGATGCAATAACCCTTCGGCCACAATTGTCAGACTTCAGCTGCAGGTTCATATGCAGCCTCCGCAGATTAACCGCTGTAGATCTGTCAGGCATAAAACCAGACTGATCCGGATGCACAAGGTTAGTAATGACACTAGACAGACGGGTAGCTAACACCTTGGCCAAGAGTTTGACATCAATGGTTAACAGAGAGATTGGCCGATATGACTCAGGCTTCCCCAGATCCTTATCCTCCTTCGGAATAACCACTATAATAGCCTCCCTCATAGATGCTGGGAGATACCCTTTACATCCAGCCTCCTCCAGTACTAACTTTAATCTGGGAATCAGCACTTCCTCCAAACTTTTATAGATTTCGGCTGGTAACCCATCAACCCCAGGTGCCTTCCCATTGGCCATAGACTTCAGCGCCCGACTCAGTTCCTCCTCGGTGATAGGGGCATCGAGGCTCACCCTATCCTCCTCACTCAATTTCGGAAGACCTAGACTCTCAAGGAAAGTCTCCGTATCTCCGGCTGACTCATTGACCCTGGAGGAATATAAGTCCGCGTAAAAGTCCGCAAAGACCTTTATAATATCAGGTGTTTCAGATACCCTGCTCCCCCCATCCGAAACCAACGAGTGTACATATGAGGTACTACGCTGAGCCGCGGCTACCACCGATAGCATGTGTCCCACTGTTTCTCCCTCCTGAAAATAAGCCACCCTCTGAAACTCCCGCTTCCTTTCAGCTTTTCCCAGCAGAATCTTTTCCATACAATTTTGCGCTGTTCTCAACCTTTTCTCTGCCTCGGAGGTCCCCAGTACTACCATCTCGTCCTCCGCGGCTTTCAGCTCCTCCAACGCCACTCTCTCCGCTTCCCTTGTCCTCCTCTTACACCTACTAATGTCTCTAAAAAGTAGCCCTCTCAGGTACGCTTTCATTGCATCCCAAACAGTCAGAGCATCAGTACTCCCATCATTTAACGCAAAGAATTCCGTCACCTCCTTCCCTATACCCTCCAAGTCAATACTCTGTAACCAGTTAGGATGGATCTTCCATTCTCTCCCGCTTGTAGTCCGTGTCCCCAACAACCTAACCTCCACCTCAATTGGACTATGATCCGAAAGGGCCCTCGGCAGATAACGCACCTCCCCCACCATTGTGTCCAACAGGCGGTTACCCAGTGCCATATCAATTCTGGATAGCGTAGCATGAGCCGGCGAATAGCACGAGTATCCTCTCTCCCCAACATGTCTGACTCTCCATAGATCAATCATGCCTAATTCACGCACATAGGTTCCAAATGTTGTAGTGTGCCCCTCCGACCTATTCTGGGCGTTCTTATTTTTATCCCAAAAGTCATCGCATATATTGTTCAAATCCCCAATAATTAAGAGTGGCAGTGGTTCCCATCGTTCCACCCTCTCCAATACCTCCCTGATCTTCTTACTTGAATATGGAGGTGGAATATACATTGCCGCAACACACAATCTCACTCCATACAATATACATTGTATCACCACATACTGACCCTCAGCATCCACGCATACTTTCACCTCTTCATACTGCACTCCCACCGGCACCAACACTGACACACCCCTTGAGTACGTCGAGAAGGTAGAGTGATACCCTTTCTGTATCCAACGTCTATTTAGTACGTCCACTTTCTCCTGTATCAAGTGCGTCTCTAGCAAGCATATCATAGAAGCCCGTTGATCCTTCGCATACTGCCTCCTGTTGCACTTTATATTGCTTTATTGCACATAAATTACTATTTGCTACCAATTTTGCACATTTTGTATCTATAGGTCTGTACTTGCAATATATGCAGAAAGTCTTTTTTTTATATATAAATCCAGCTAATAATATATGTCATCCTTGGGCGATGTTTAAACCTGTCATGGTAGTATAATATAGGATATAATTTTCAAGGGGTCAGTCTGTACTATTATTCATATTGATTTTATTATACAAATAATCCCATTGTGCACATTTGTGTCTTTTATCATTGTTACTTATTGCCAAGTGTATATATAATAAAGGCATTTTAATCTCATTCCTGCTTGGGAGATCTTCTTTGGCTTTGCTATATTGGCTGTGGTTGCTTTCCCAAAGTATGTTCAATGTATTGTGAGAATGGGGTTTAGTGTGTACGCCGAGTGTCTTCTCCCGCTAAACCTTACTAGTGCACATCACAGTCTATACAGCGATATTACATAAACTCTGTGGTCTACTATACCAGTCCTCACCATTTTTAAGATTTGCACTTGCCGTGGGGGCATGGTCTGCCAGCGATGTGAGAGGATGCATGCCCGGTCAGCTCCGTGTGCAGATCCTTATACGATCCTCAAGCTGCCCTTTTTTTCACCCTCTGGTCGGGTATACTTACCTGCTTATGCCTGGACACTGTAAACAGCCTTTTCCCTGGCACGGAGCCCGCCATGAAGAAAGGGAACGTGCTCAAAGGCCAGGAGTGCAATCTACAAGGTGGGGTCGACACAATTGTGGCAGAGAGTGCAAGCTGAGCGGGTGAGCACTAAAAGGAGGATGTGGCTAGTTTAGAAAGATTTGCAAGATCAGGAGTGGAAGAAACGGGATGACACGTTGAGAGGGATTCATCCAGACCCAAATTCCTTCTCCCACCTGCTTACTACAGATCAGCCTGAGTATGAACCAGATGAGAACCGGGGAGTCCATGCTGTTTCTCCTACATGCCAACTAGGAGCTACAGAGCCCAAGATATCATGCAAGCCATTGGGGATTGTAGTAGCTCTCTTTCATCTCTGGTGCTGCAGGTAGGAGGAATTATGAAGAACATTTCAGTGGTCAGACAAGATATACGCAGTATCTCAGAGAGGACCACAGACCTCGGGAAGAGCGTTAATGAATTATAGGACATCCTACTTCCAATGAGGCAAGATTTGCAGCAACACACCAAGTTATCAGAGGCAAATCGCATCAACCAGGATGATTTGGAGAACCGCCCGTGCAGGAAAAATATCTGGATTGTTGGAGTCCCTTAAAAATCCTAGGGCGCAAAGACCACAGAATTCTTTGAAACCTGGCTAGTGATGGTGTGTGGGAAGGATACTCTTAGCCCCCTCTTTGCAGTGGAACGGGTGCAGACAAGGCCACTACCGCCTGGAAGTCAGCCATGCACAGTCCTGGCCAAGATACTTCACTATAGGGATACCATCCTATGAAGCTCCATAAATGGTCCAAGAATCTCCATATTCACAGATTATTTTGCTGATGTACAGAAGAGAAGTGCGCAGTTCGTGGAAAATAAAAAAACAACTGTGGACAATGGTTTGCTCCTACTCTAGGTAATATCTGGCCCACCTGTGGGTTGCTGCTATGAATTCAATATCCTTCTTTAGTTTTGCTACTTTAGAACGATGGAGAATTTAGAAGGTTGCTTGGTTACCCCCATTGTGACTGCTACATCCAAGGTTTCGACTTAGGCCCTGGTCCCTTAGAGAGCGCCTGTTAGGGCATGGTCGCAGTGGCCAAAATGTTAGTGTTGAAATTTGGGTTATGTTGAAGCATAAAGGGGGCACAACCGGCCCTCAGATTGCTGTTTAGGTTTACATCAGATCTAGAGTGGTTCTTCTAATCTTGTGCAATGCCACCGATGGAGATAGCCTTTTCTGGAATACCCCTATCTATTCCACAAGGCTGACTCTCAAGGCTAAAAAGATTACCTTATTGTCGTGGAACGTAAGGGGAGTACATGAACCTGATAAAAGGAAGGCGATCTTCGATACCATGAAGAAATGTCAGCACGTAATATTATGCCTCCAAGAGACTCACATGAAGGAGCATAATATATATCTATTAACCCCAGCCTAAGTGGGCTCGAGCTATCATGCAACATTCTCCAAATATTCACGCGGAGTTAGTATTTTAATTAATCATACAATTCCCTTTCACTGTATTGACCAAGAAATAGCTAAAAAGGGACGATACATCTGTCTGCGGGGGAGATTCTATAATATTTTAATCCTTATTGATGCGGTTTATATCTCTCCTCCATACACAGGAACGGTCCTTCAGAAAATAATCGAATTTTGTTAGTAAAGCCCCTGGCTGCCCCCTAGTACTAATGGATGACTTCAACAATACGATACATTGGCTATGAGTTTAGCTGGGATGCGGGAGGGACTTACTCCTTTGGAAAGAAGTTAGAGGAGGTAGCACTTAGATGTTTGGCCATTACCTTACCCTAAAGTTAAGACTTTTTCCTGTTATTATGCTGTCCACAGCTAATTGTCCCGTATAGGTTTGTTACTATGTAATTCCGCAGCTGTGGGAATGATGGGAAGAATAGAATACTTACCTCCGAGTCTCTCTGACCACTCTCCACTTATGGGGCGCCTCACTTCACTCCTGCAAGTTTAACCCTTTCTGGGTTTTTTTGATGGTGTCCATCAGTTCATGTAAAGAACATGCCTACAATTGTGAAGATTTGGTTTTTTTTATTGTGAAGTAAGCAACAAATGGGACAAAATACCTGACAACTTCAGTGTGCATAACTATTCATCCCCCTAAAGTCAGTACTTTGTGGAGCCTCCTTTTGAGGCAATAATGGTTGCAAGTCGCTTTGGATAAGTCTCTATGAGCGTTCCACATCTTGCCACTGGGATTTTTGACCATTCCTGAAGGCAAAACTGCTCCAGCTCCTTCATGATAGATGGTTTCCTCTGGTGAACATCAATCTTCAAGTCTGGCTAAACAATAAAGGGCAGGGTGCACCACAGTATATATTTCAAATGCAATTATAATCACAGGGTGCTACTAACGCATAGAAAGGAGGAGCAATAACTGGAGGAAAGACTAATGTGTATGTAGAAAGTCCACACCCGAGGTACAAAAAATATCAAAAACTACTTTATTATCACCAAAGCACAAACATGACTAAAAACATTTAAAAGCAACAATGATAACACCCCCATCCATGTACAATAATGCATCTATGTGACCCTAGGACATGATACCGTAGGAGGGAGTACCCGTGCCAAAGACACTGCCGAGAACCAGCTGACGGTACTGGAACCCGGATGGGTAGCAGAAGGTACAAGAGCCAATGGAACTACCGAGGACCAGCTGATGGTACTGGAACCCGGTTACTAAGCAGGAGGTACCCGTGCCAGAAAGCACTACCAAGGACCACCAGACATTGGTGGAACTCGGATACCGAGAAGGAGGCACCTAAGCCAAAGGCTCTGCCTGGAACCAGCTGACGGTACTTGAACCAGGATGGGTAGCAGAAGGTACAAGAGCCAATGGAACTACCGAGGACCAGCTGATGGTACTGGAACCCGGTTACTAAGCAGGAGGTACCCGTGCCAGAAAGCACTACCAAGGACCACCAGACATTGGTGGAACTCGGATACCGAGAAGGAGGCACCTAAGCCAAAGGCTCTGCCTGGAACCAGCTGACGGTACTTGAACCAGGATGGGTAGCAGAAGGTACAAGAGCCAATGGAACTACCGAGGACCAGCTGATGGTAGTGGAACCCGGTTACTAAGCAGGAGGTACCCGTGCCAGAAAGCACTACCAAGGACCACCAGACATTGGTGGAACTCGGATACCGAGAAGGAGGCACCTAAGCCAAAGGCTCTGCCTGGAACCAGCTGACGGTACTTGAACCAGGATGGGTAGCAGAGGGTACAAGAGCCAGTGGAACTACTGAGGACCAGCTGATGGTACTGGAACACGGTTACTAAGCAGGAGGTACCCGTGCCAGACAGCACTACCAAGGACCACCAGACGTTGGTGGAACTCGGATACCGAGAAGGAGGCACCAAAGCCAAAGGCTCTGCCTGGAACCAGCTGACGGTAGGCAGCAGAAGGTCCACATGAAAAAAAAGTTGCAAGGCCGCGAGTTGACCGCAGTTACCGAAACCCACAGTCCTACAGGGGGAGCTTGTCCAATTGGCACTATGGAACCAGCCTTGATTGCCAGATCCCGCAGCCCACATAGGAAGCATCTAAACTGCAGGCACCATGGAGTCGGCTAACCCGACCGCAACCCGACAGGACAACGTATTGGAGGCAAAGTGACCTTGACACTACCCGGAAACAGCTGGCGTGCTGGAACCAGGCTGGGCAGGAGGGAGTACCCGTGCCAAAGACACTGCCGAGAACCAGCTGACTGTACTGGAACCCGGATGGGTAGCAGAAGGTACAAGAGCCAATGGAACTGCCGAGGACCAGCTGATGGTACTGGAACCCGGTTACTAAGCAGGAGGTACCCGTGTCAGAAAGCAATACCAAGGACCACCAGACGTTGGTGGATCTCAGATACCGGGAAGGATGCACCAAAGCCAAAGGCTCTGCCTGGAACCAGCTGATGGTACTGGAACCAGGATGGGTAGCAGAAGGTACAAGAGCCAAAGACACTGCCGAGAACCAGCTGACGGTACTGGAACCCGGATGGGTAGCAGAAGGTACAAGAGCCAATGGAACTACCGAGGACCAGCTGATGGTACTGGAACCCGGTTACTAAGCAGGAGGTACCCGTGCCAGAAAGCACTACCAAGGACCACCAGACATTGGTGGAACTCGGATACCGAGAAGGAGGCACCTAAGCCAAAGGCTCTGCCTGGAACCAGCTGACTAGACAACGTATTGGAGGCAAAGTGACCTTGACACTACCCAGAAACAGCTGGCGTGCTGGAACCAGGCTGGGCAGGAGGGAGTACGCGTGCCAAAGACACTGCCGAGAACCAGCTGACGGTACTGGAACCCGGATGGGTAGCAGAAGGTACAAGAGCCAATGGAACTGCCGAGGACCAGCTGATGGTACTAGAACCCGGTTACTAAGCAGGAGGTACCCGTGTCAGAAAGCACTACCATGGACCACCAGACGTTGTTGGATCTCGGATACCGGAAAGGAAGCACCAAAGCCAAAGGCTCTGCCTAAAACCAGCTGACGGTACTGGAACCAGGATGGGTAGCAGAAGGTACAAGAGCCAAAGACACTGCCGAGAACCAGCTGACGGTACTGGAACCCGGATGGGTAGCAGAAGGTACAAGAGCCAATGGAACTACCGAGGACCAGCTGATGGTACTGGAACCCGGTTACTAAGCAGGAGGTACCCGTGCCAGAAAGCACTACCAAGTACCCCAGACGTTGATGGAACTCGGATACCGAGAAGGAGGCACCTAAGCCAAAGGCTCTGCCTGGAACCAGCTGACGGTACTGGAACCAGGATGGGTAGCAGAAGGTACAAGAGCCAATGGAACTACCGAGGACCAGCTGATGATACTGGAACCCGGTTACTAAGCAGGAGGTACCCATGCCAGAAAGCACTACCAGGGACCACCAGACGTTGGTGGAACTCGGATACCGAGAAGGAGGCACCTAAGCCAATGGCTCTGCCTGGGACCAGCTGATGGTACTGCAACCAGGATGGGTAGCAGAAGGTACAAGAGCCAAAGACACTGCCGAGAACCAGCTGACGGTACTGGAACCAGGATGGGTAGCAGAAGGTACAAGAGCCAATGGAACTACCGAGGACCAGCTGATGGTACTGGAACCCGGTTACTAAGCAGGAGGTACCCGTGCCAGAAAGCACTACCAAGAACCACCAGAAGTTGGTTGATCTCGGATACCGAGAAGGAGGCACCAAAGCCAAAGGCTCTGCCTGGGACCAGCTGATGGTACTGGAACCAGGATGGGTAGCAGAAGGTACAAGAGCCAAAGACACTGCCAAGAACCAGCTGACGGTACTGGAACCAGGATGGGTAGCAGAAGGTACAAGAGCCAATGGAACTACCGAGGACCAGCTGATGGTACTGGAACCCGGTTACTAAGCAGGAGGTACCCATGCCAGAAAGCACTACCAAGGAACACCAGACGTTGGTGGATCTCAGATACCGAGAAGGAGGCACCAAAGCCAAAGGCTCTGCCTGGAATCAGCTGACGGTACTGGAACCAGGATGGGTAGCAGAAGGTACAAGAGCAAAAGACACTGCCGAGAACCAGCTGATGGTACTGGAACCCGGATGGGTAGCAGAAGGTACAAGAGCCAATGGAACTACCGAGAACCAGCTGATGGTTCTGGAACCCAGTTACTAAGCAGGAGGTACCCGTGCCAGAAGGCACTACCAAGGACCACCAGACGTTGGTGCAACTCGGATGCCGAGAAGGAGGCACCTAAGCCAAAGGCTCTGCCTGGAACAAGCTGACGGTACTGGAACCCGGATGGGTAGCAGAAGGTACAAGAGCCAATGGAACTACCGAGGACCAGCTGATGGTTCTGGAACCCAGTTACTAAGCAGGAGGTACCCGTGCCAGAAAGCACTACCAAGGACCACCAGACGTTGTTGGAACTCGGATACTGAGAAGGAGGCACCTAAGCCAAAGGCTCTGGCTGGAACCAGCTGACAGTACTGAAACCCAGGGGGACCTATTCAAGATTGACTGCTAAAGAACCAGCTAATGGTGCTGGAACTCAGATATGCAGCAGAAGGTCCACATGAAAAAATAAGTTGTAAGGCCGCGAGCAGGCCGCAGTTACCGAAACCCACAGTCCTACAGAGGGAGCTTTGTTATGATCAGGTTACCTTGGAGCAGCATGAAAACTTTCACTGGAGTAGGTGGTAACTATACTGACCGCAAACCCTGATCTTATCACCGCAACTAGAAGTAGCCGTGGGGTGTGCCTAACAAAACCTAGACACCTCGACACAGCCGGAGAACTAAATACCCCTAAAGGTGGAAATAGGAATACTATCTTGCCTCAGAGCAGATCCCCAAAGGATAGGCAGCCCCCTGTTGTGAATTCTGCTCTTGGGCTCCCTCCGGTGGTTGAACCCAGGACAGGGCCCAGTACTAAACGAGAGAAAGGTTTGTTAAACTATTAGATACACAGGTCTCCCTTCCACATACAGGGGTCACAGGGCAGAAAAGAAAAGGGGCCCCCAATACTGCACAGGGGCGACAGGAAGCATCCGGTGAGACTACACCAGGAGGCCTCTACAGCCATCGGTAGCACAGACATGGGAGAAAAGGCGCCCATACTCAGCAAATCACCCCCGAGCACAGGCTCTGAATGCAGGCATTGCAAAACTACTGTCCCTTGAAATGCTCTCATTCAGGCTGGTGGAGACTGACACCTTCCGTAACTTCATGGCATTGGCAGTCCCACAGTACAACGTGCCCAGCCGCTTTTATTTCAGCAGGCAAGCCGTCCCTGCCCTGCAAAAGCATGTGGAGGGAAAAATTAAACATGCGCTACTAAACGCGTCAGTAGCCAGGTCCACCTGACCACCGATGTGTGGACCAGTAACCATGGACTGGGAGGATACCTTTCCCTCACTGCCCATTGGGTAATTGTTGTGGAGCCGGGTACAGATCTTGAGAGTGGCGCTGTACATGTTCTGCCAACTCCAAGGATTGCAGGAATCCAGTCTGTACACATTGACTCCTCATACTCCAGTTCCTCTGAATCATTGCTGCAGGAGCCATCACAGTCTACCTCCACATGGAACCGTGAAGGCTTACCTGTTACGACCGATATGAACACAGTCATGGCCAAACGTCAACAGGCCGTATTGAAATTAATTTCTTTGGGGAATCGAAGCCACACAGCACAGGAGCTCTGGAATGCCATCAATTAGGAGAGCGACGTGTGGTTTGTGCCAGCGAATCTCCAGCCAGGCATGGTAGAGTGTGACAATGGCCGAAATCTGGTGGCAGCTCTGGGCCTAGGCAATCTCACTCACATCCCATGTCTGGCACATGTGCTCAACTTGGTCGTGCAGAGTTCTTTGAGGGACTATCCGGATCTTGATGCACTGCTGCACAAGGTCCGCCTTGAGTGTGCTCACTTGCGGCGTTCCAGCATGGCAAGATCGCGCATTGCAGCTCTGCAGCACTGATTCCGCCTTCCGGAACATCGCATCATATGTGACCTACCCACCAGGTAGAATTCAACGTTACATATGTTGGAGCGGTTGTGTGAGCAGCAGGCAGCAGTAATGGAGTACCAGCTGACAATGATCCAAAGCACACCGCCAGGGCAACGAAGGAGTGGCTTCGTAAGAAGCATTTCAAGGTCCTGGAGTGGCCTAGCCAGTCTCCAGATCTCAACCCAATAGAAAACCTTTGGAGGGAGTTGAAAGTCCGTGTTGCCAAGCGAAAAGCCAAAAACATCACTGCTCTAGAGGAGATCTGCATGGAGGAATGGGCCAACATACCAACAACAGTGTGTGGCAACCTTGTGAAGACTTACAGAAAACGTTTGACCTCTGTCACTGCCAACAAAGGATATATTACAAAGTATTGAGATGAAATTTTGTTTCTGACCAAATACTTATTTTCCACCATAATATGCAAATAAAATGATAAAAAAACAGACAATCTGATTTTCTGGAATTTTTTTTCTCAGTTTGTCTCCCATAGTTGAGGTCTACCTATGATGTAAATTACAGACGCCTCTCATCTTTTTAAGTGGTGGAACTTGCACTATTGCTGACTGACTAAATACTTTTTTGCCCCACTGTATACTGTGTATATATATACAAACATATCAATTAGTAAGTTAATCACCTGGAGAGAAAGCCGGCTGGCAAGGGAGCAGACAGAAAGCACATGGTAGCAGCCATCTTGTCAGTGTCCGTCTGTCGTCAATAGTCAATAAAGTCAGTTGAAAGTACAATCGCGCATGCAGAGATTGCCACGTGACGCGTGCGCGGGTCGCGCTATGAATTGTGTCTAGCAGCACAGGCCCAAAACAAAGCCGCAAAAGCGCGGGCGCCGTCACCTAGCAACACCAGGATCAGACAGACAGTAAAATACAAACACATAATGAATTTGTTAGCGTACGCGCAGTATATCTGTTATCAACATAAAAAAGGTGAGCCTGAGCGACTATATTGCAATTATTCATTGATATAAATAGATTGAATAATATATGGACTAAACATAGAAAGATAGCACAGAAAATATCAACTATGAGGCTAATATGCATCGGCAATGATTGCGATACACAGAAGCACAAAATGGCTAAAAAATTAAATGAATTAAATTAATAAAGAAGGGTGAAAAGCATGTGAAGGCACAAATTATTGAAAAAGAAAGAAAATGAAAAAAATATATAACATAAAAAAATGAAACATATATAGAGTACAGACCAAAAGTTTGGACACACCTTCTCATTTAAATACTTTTCTGTATTTTCATGACTCTGAAAATTGTAAATTCACACTGAAGGCATCAAAACTATGAATTAATACATGTGGAATTATATACTTAACAAAAAAGTGTGAAATAACTCAAAATATATCTTATATTCTAGGTTCTTCAAAGTAGCCACCTTTTGCTTTGATGACTGCTTTGCACATTCTTGACATTGTCTTGATGAGCTTCTAGAGGTAGTCACCGGGAATGATTTTCACTTCACAGGTGTGCCCTGTCAGGTTTAATAAGTGGGATTTCTTGCCTTATAAATGGGGTTGGGACCATCAATTGGGTTGAGCAGAAGTCTGGTGGATACACAGCTGATAGTCCTACTGAATAGACTGTTAGAATTTGTATTATGGCAAGAAAAAAGCAGCTAAGTAAAGAAAAACAAGTGGCCATCATTACTTTAAGAAATGAAGGTCAGTCAGTCCGAAAAATTGGGAAAACTTTGAAAGTGTCCCCAAGTGCAGTTGCAAAAACCATCATGCACTACAAAGAAACTGTCTCACATGAGGACCGCCCCAGGAAAGGAAGACCAAGAGTCACCTCTGCTTCTGAGAATAAGTTTATCTGAGTCACCAGCCTCAGAAATCGCAGATTAAAAGCAGCTCAGATTAGAGACCAGGTCAACACCACAGAGTTCTAGCAGCAGACACATCTCTACAACAACTGTTAAGAGGAGACTTTGTGCAGCAGGCCTTCATGGTAAAATAGCTGCTAGGAAACCACTGCTAAGGACAGGCAACAAGCAGAAGAGACTTGTTTGGGCTAAAGAACACAAGGAATGGACATTAGACCAGTGGAAATATGTGCTTTGGTCTGATGAGTCCAAATTTGAGATCTTTGGTTCCAACCACCGTGTATTTGTGCGACGCAGAAGAGGTGAACGGATGGACTCTACATGCCTGGTTCCCACCGTGAAGGAGGACGTGTGATGGTGTGGGGGGTGCTTTGCTGGTGACACTGTTGGGGATTTATTTAAAATTGAAGGCATACTGAACCAGCATGGCTACCACAGCATCTTGCAGCAGCATGCTATTCCATCCGGTTTGCGTTTAGATGGACCATCATTTATTTTTCAACAGGACAATGACCCCAAACACACCTCCAGGATGTGTAAGGGCTATTTGACCAAGAAGGAGAGTGATAGGGTGCTACGCCAGATGACCTGGCCTCTACAGTGGTTTGGAGTGAGCTGGACCGCAGAGTGAAGGCAAAAGGGCCAACAAGTGCTAAGCTTCTCTGGGAACTCCTTCAAGATTGTTGGAAGACCATTCCCGGTGACTACCTCTTGAAGCTCATCAAGAGAATGCCAAGTGTGTGCAAAGCAGTCATCAAAGCAAAAGGTGGCTACTTTGAAGAACCTAGAATTAAGACATCATTTCAGTTGTTTCACACTTTTTTGTTAAGTATATAATTCCACATGTGTTAATTCATAGCTTTGATGCCTTCAGTGTGAATTTACAGTTTTCAGAGTCATGAAAATACAGAAAAATCTTTAAATGATAAGGTGTGTCCAAACTTTTGGTCTGTACTGTATATAATAAAGTTAATGAAAATAAATATAAAAAAATAATAATAAAATAATAATAAAGAGATAGATGATGTAATAGAGTAAGATAACACAGAACCACATGAGAATATTTAATAACTATCACACTGTATAATGCATACTGAATCTTTATTGAACCATTAGGCAAAATACAAAAATACAAAAAAGAAACCCGAAAGTCTCCTTCAACAAACTGCCCGAGACTAAACATGACTTTATAAATAGATGAAAAAGGTCAAAATGCAGGGAAAAAAATCTGAAACAAATCGAGGAGGCTGGCCCATGACAATACATGGTACATATACATAAGTCTCAAGTCGTACTGAACTGCCAATCATCCACGATTAATGATCCAGAATATAGGAAACAAACACTTGTTAGATAAGTGTCGGACCCAGCTGAACAATTAGAATAAAGGAAAACTCAAAAAAACATAAATGAAGATATGGTACTGTGAATAGACGCTTCAGGAAAGAGATCTGATGACTAGAAAATAAGGCCGGGTTCACATTGCGTTTACAGCAGCCCGTTCAACACATACGTTAACGGGCTGCTGATGCAAGTGCCGGTATGGCAGCACGCTAGCGCAGATAGAGCATCTGCTAGCTCTATCTGCGCTAGCAGTGACGGACTAGGAAACGCTGCAGCCCGCGTCTCAGGGTCCGTCACTCAATGACGGCACATCCCTAGCGCACGCCCATTGTGCGATGCATCCCACATAGGAATTAATGGCGGCCTTAACGGACTACGTTACACCGTGTTTATGCCGCGGTGTAACGTAGTCCGTATAACGGGCGCCCATAACGCAATGTGAACCCAGCCTAATTCTCTGATGAAAATAGCCATAATACTCCAAGCAAGCACCAAGGTGAGAGTAAGATGTAAATCCTCTCCAGGGAAAGTGAATGTGCTTCCATCACAGAACAACGAATACCAATGTCTACTGGTCCAGGGTATATCTAAAAAAAATAGAAATAGAATAGAGATGAGCCATATAACTAAACAAAAAGACATATAATTATGGTGTGTATTTTAACCATAGAACCCAGAAAACGAGAATTCCTCCTTTAGACCTCCAGGGGACATGCTCTTTAAATTGAAAATCCAACGGGACTCCCGGCGAAGGAGGTCCTTAGTTGGATTCCCACCCCGAATGTTGCCAATAACCTGGTCCACCATCATTACACGTATTTTGTGATGTCTACTCCCATGGTGTTCTATATTGGAAATGTGCTGCTGAATTCTGCGTTTGATTTCTTGGCTACTTTGTCCCACATACTGTATATCTTTGGGCATTGACAGATAAGAATATATATCACACTAGATGGTGGCCTGATCCTAACGCATCGGGTATTCTAGAATATGTGGACAGAACTTGTTCAGTAAACGTGACTAAACTATGTGGCACTGTGACTGACAGAACTTGTTCAGTAAACGTGACTGAACTGCGTGGCACTGTGACAGACAGGACTTGTTCAGTAAACGTGACTGAACTACGTGGCTCTGTGACTCACAGAACTTGTTCAGTAAACGTGAGTGAACTGCATGGCACTGTGACTGACAGAACTTCTTCAGTAAACGTGACTGAACTGCGTGGCACTGTGACTGACAGAACTTGTTCAGTAAACGTGACTGAACCACGTGGCACTGTGACTGACAGAACTTATTCAGTAAACGTGACTGAACTGCATGGCACTGTGACTGACAGAACTTGTTCAGTAAACGTGACTGAACTGCGTGGCACTCTGACTGACAGAACTTGTTCAGTAAACGTGACTGAACTACGTGGCACTGTGACTGACAGAACTTGTTCAGTAAACGTGACTGAACTACGTGGCACTGTGACTGACAGAACTTGTTCAGTAAACGTGACTGAACTGGGTGGCACTGTGACTTACAGAACTTGTTCAGTAAACGTGACTGAACTATGTGGCACTGTGACTGGCAGAACTTGTTCAGTAAACGTGAGTGAACTATGTGGCACTGTGACAGACAGGACTTGTTCAGTAAACGTGACTGAACTGCATGGCACTGTGACTAACAGAACTTGTTCAGTAAACGTGACTGAACTGCGTGGCACTGTGACTGACAGAACTTGTTCAGTAAACGTGACTGAACTATGTGGCACTGTGACTGGCAGAACTTGTTCAGTAAACGTGAGTGAACTATGTGGCACTGTGACTTACAGAACTTGTTCAGTAAACGTGACTGAACTATGTGGCACTGTGACAGACAGGACTTGTTCAGTAAACGTGACTGAACTGCATTGCACTGTGACTGACAGAACTTGTTCAGTAAACGTGAGTGAACTATGTGGCACTTTGACTTACAGAACTTGTTCAGTAAACGTGAGTGAACTGCATGGCACTGTGACTGATGGAACTTGTCCAGTAAACGTGACTGAACTACATCACACTGTGACTGACACACTATGACTGCGCCTGTCGCTGATTGATCGTGTGCGGCTGGCGCGACCAATCAGGGACGCGGGATTTCCATTACAAACAGACAGAATTAGACAATATAGTAGATTCCTCGAGCGACAGTTTGAATAAGGTTTAAAGTGCCTGGAAACATTGGGAGGGTAACATTATCAGCTGCAACCATGTAGGGGCAAATATTGCAACCACCACATGGAAATGACTCCGTGAGGTGATTCCCCGTGCCCAATCTAGTGGTTGGTCGTTAGTTGATTCTCTTTCTCGTTTCCAGTTCGAGCGTTTCCGGTCTTTGGCTCCGGAGGCAGAAACCATCGGTTTGGATTGCCCAGCGGACCTTTGGCTCGTGGCATCGGGGATGCTGAAGATCTGATAAGGTCGTCGTTGGCTCCCAAAACATGGGAGGCTTATCAGATGGCTTGGTCTTCTTGGGAAGGGGTCTTGGCATCCTGCCCGGGTGGAGGTAATGCTGATGATCAGGTGGGGATTTTGTTGTCCTGGATTAGCCGTGGTTTGGATGAGGGTTGGTCGTGGGCGAAGGTATCACGCTTGCTGGCGGCTTTGGCGTTTGGTTTCAAATTGAGGGGGCAGTGTGATTTGTCTAAAGCTTTCCTGGTGAGGCAAGCCGTAAAAGGTTTCCGGAGACAATATGGTAGGTTGGATTCCCGGCGTCCCGTGTCTTTTGCGATGTTGGAGCGATTGGGTGAGATTTTGGGGGACTGTTGTGGGTCACTGTTTGAACAACGTCTTTTCAGTTTGGCTTTCTCGTTGGCATATTTTGGTGCAATGAGAATTAGTGAACTGGTGTCTCCTAATAAGTATACAGCTGGGGGAGTTTTGGCAAGGGATGTTCTCTTGTCTGAAGGGCGTGTGGAGTTCTGGTTGCGTCGATCCAAGACGGATCAGATGGGGCGCGGTAGAAAAATTGAGTTGGGTGCGGTAGTTGGTTCACTGATGTGCCCAGTTAGTTGTTTGAAAAGTTTTTGGGGGCTAGGGCCTCGCAGGGAGGGATCTTTACTTTGTCATGAGGACGGTTCTGCTTTGTCAAGATATCAGTTTCAGATGATTTTCAAGAGAGCGCTTGATGTATTGGGGTTGGATGATTCGCGTTTTACTCCTCATTCCTTTCGGATTGGGGCAGCTACGGATGCGGCTGCGGGAGGTTTGGATGCGGAGGCTATCAAGCGTATTGGGAGATGGAAGTCGAATAGATATCGCAGTTATGTTAGGTGTTAAGTGGGGGTGTGTGTTTTCGTCCTGGAAAGGTTCGTTTTGATAAATCGCGGTCTTTAGGTGGTGGATTGAACTTTGTGTTTGTATTTTTAGGTTCCTTACCGTTTTTGGTGTGGATTTTCGGCCATTCCTATGTGCATTGGGGAGCCCGGCGCGCTGACGTACGGTCGAAGGGTAGACAACTCGGTTTCGATCGGTCGGTAGCAGTGGTCCGGTGGATTGGTTTTAGAGGTTTGTCCTGGAACAGGGTGCTGAAGGAGATCAATGCTGCGGTAGTTTTGGACAGGTCACCGTAGATTTTGGTGCTACACGTGGGAGGTAATGATTTGGGTATGCGCCCATTTAGAGAACTAATTAAGGACATCAAGCAGGACTTGTTGCGGTTGTGGCGGTTATATCCGGGGATATCGGTGGTCTGGTCGGAGATTGTACCGCGAAAACGGTGGAGGAATATGCGGTCCTTGGAAAAACTTAATAAGGCCAGGATCAAGGTCAACAGAGCGGTGTCCGCGTTTGTGGCCAGGAATGGTGGAGTAGCCGTAAGGCATTTTGAGTTGGAAAAAGGTGACGGGGCGTTCTGGCTGGCAGACGGTGTGCATCTGAATGCCGTTGGGATTGATTTTTGGGCACTTGGGCTGCAGGAAGGTGTGGAGAAGGCCATAGCGTTTCGGAGTGGTGGGGTCTCAGGTCTTTAAGGTTTCAAAGTCCCTCGTTGTGGTGGCTGGGGGGAGTCCTTGGAGTTGATGGAAATTGGGTTGGGGGGATTCATTGGCTTATGGCTCCCCGGTATTTTGTGTTAAAACTGGTTTTGGATCTGGTGACTTGGGGGGTTCCGGCGGGGGTGGTCGGTTCCCCGGGAATTGTAACGTGAACAGGGAACCCGCTGGGGTTTTGGTGCTCCTGAGCCAGGCGGTATCGGCTGGGAGTAATTTGGTTTTGGTAACGTTCACGTTGTGCTGTGTGTTTGATCACCAGATCCATGGGAGCTCCAAGGACCCCTCCTAGTTTAAAGTTATTGGATGTTATAATTTATTATGTTTGTTTGTATTTAAATAAAAAGGCTGCAGTGGCCGACATTATTCCAAAAGAATATGTAGTTTGAGTCTTTATTTAGGGGTAAGAGGGCATGGGTTATGGGGGGGGGTTATTAAAAGGGAAGGTTTGTGCTGTTTATCTACCCCAACTGCTCGACATTACCAGGGTCAAGAGCTAGAGGCTGAGTCAGCAAGGAAAGCCAAAACTTTTTCCTGCTGTTCCGGCTTTAAAAGCGGTTTTCCTACTCCCAGATAAGGGAGCCTTTGAGGCCTTGTGTAGCCAGACGATGACGCTGGCTCAACACCTCGAGCCTTATGTGCTATTTTGCTTTTTCCACTACCACCATCATTACCAGCTGGCAACGACCGCCCACGGCCTCTTCCACCAGACTTCCTCATTTTTGGGATAATGTAACCAAAATAACAACCGTTATATGGTACTATAAAACAAGGTAGGTGTATATAAACTTGTTGAGAATTTAAATCTCCCTTTTTTGGGGGGGAGACTGCACCTAAACTCAGGCCCAGTGTATTTCACTACACAATGTAAGTGGCAGAACGTGGCTGGAAGATATACGACAAACAGAACTGACGTAGATCCACTTAGTGCCAATTTAAATCTCCCTTTTTTGGGGAGGAGAATACACCCAAACTCAGGCCCAGTGTATTTCACTACACAATGTTAGTGGCAGAACGTGGCTGGAAGATATATCAAAAAATACAAGGACTGTAGTACAATTTCAATCTCCCTACAATGAGCTCAGGACAAGTTTGGCAGCCAGCAATAAAAAGGACTGCTGCACACAAAAGTGTGGAGTGGTCAAATAAACAAGATAACTGTGCAGAAAGGAGCAACAGGATTTTTGCTTTTCAAAAAGCAGTTGGTTTGCACAGCGGCGTACAAACAGCAATGCAGCTATCAGGGAGCCTTATAAGGCAGCCTAATAAGCTACAGAGCTGATGCACAAAAATATAAACTCCACTGTCCCTGCAAAGAAAAGGTGGTGTTGGACAGTGGAAATCGCTACAGCACAAGCAGTTTCGGGGTTAATCTTCCCTCCCTAACTATATCCCTTCTTCTGATGCAGCTGCAGCAACCTCTCCCTATGCTAAGATCGGCAGAAGTAAGATGGCGGTCGGCGTGCATGCCCCTTTATAGCCCCTGCGTCGCCGCAGAAAGCAAGCCAATCACTGCAATGCCCTTCTCTAAGATGGTGGGGACCAGGACCTATGTCATCACGCTGCCCACACTCTGCATCCTCCTTCATTGGCTGAGAAATTGTGCTGAAAACGTCATACGAAACACGACTTTGGCGCGCTGATCGCCGACCTCGTGGCCGATCCCACATTAGGATTGGGTCGGGTTTCATGAAACCCGACTTTGCCGAAAGTCGGAGATTTTTCAATTTGTCCGATCCTTTTCACTCAACCCTAATTATCACTCTGTTTTCGTGAAATATCTAATGTTTTCATCCCTTGACCAAGGCATTGCACTATTTAACGCTTTTCAGCAGTAGAGAAATCCTTTTTATTTCTCATATTGCTTGAAACCTGTGGCCTGCTTGATAATGTGGAACATCATTTTTAAGTAGTTTTCCTTTAATTAGAATCACCTGGAAAACTAATTATCACATGTGTTTAAGATTGATTTCAGTGAGCCATTGAGCCCTGAGACACAATACCATCCACGAGTTTCTTTGAAAAACAAAACAATTAAATCTTTATGACACTTAAATCCAATTTGCATAATAATTTGGAACATGGTGTAGACCTTTATGGCCTGCCTCTCTGGAACAGAAAAATTATATAATAGCCCCATTGAATATTAGATAATGGCCCCATCAATAAGATTAATAGCACAATCATAAGGACTATGAGGAAGGAGGTCTTGACACCCCTGTTCTGAAAACACATCCCCGAAGTCAGACAGGTATTCCGGCAGAGACCGGGTATCCACCCTGGCTAACCGGGTGCCCAACCAGTGTCCTTGACAATACTCGCTCCACTTTACCACCTCCCGAGTCTGTCAGTCCACTACAGCATTGTTCAGCATACGCCAAGGTAGTTCAAATGCCACAGGAGAGGGCAAACTATCTAGCACATAACACTTGATTAATTCTGAGTGCATTGCCCCTATCAGCAGATGTATCATTCGAATGACCTGAGTAAAATACCCCTGGCTCAAGGGTACAGAGTCAATGGCAATTGTGGGCATAGACTAGACAGTTTATGTGTCTTGAGACCCTTGTCCTGGACGAACCTGGCATTAATCTAATAAAACACTGCCTCACTGTCTAGAAAGGCTTAAATAACCACTTTAATTTTACCAAAATGGATCTTGGCTGGTAAAAAAATTGTGACCTTACCACAGAGGAAATATATACACCTGGGTTGTTAACTTACCCACAACCCGGGCTCCTTACTTTTCTCGTGGCTGTTTGCGGTTATGTATGGAAGGACAAGTACCCACAAAACGATCCTTCTCACCAACAAAACACACTTCCCCTGTATGCCAAACTGCAGTGGGACAAATAAACAAGCCATTCCCGCCAAATGCATTGGTTCTTTGGTTGAGTAAGCCCTAGGTTCCCTTGACCCCGGATCCCTCGAAAATTGGGGTGTCTGTTTATGTCTCTGCTGAAGACGGCAGTCCACCTGGATAGCCAGAGACATGGCCGCCTTCATCCTTTACCCTCACAGAAAGCCCTTGACAGAACTGGACCACCTACGAGACTCGGAGCAATACACCTCCACTGTCCGGTCTCCCTGCGGAAGCTCACAGTTTAGATTCGGCCAGAGAAACAAGGTCGGGGTCATCGTATATATGACCCAGAGCCTGAAAAAAAATCCTCAACCGTCTGAAGAGACAGAGTCACACGGAATACAAAATGCCCAGGCGATCCCCACCCATTGCTCCTCGGTACCTGAGTAGTGATTATGTAATATAAAATAAAGTTTACAGGTTTCCCTGAAAACAACAAACATCCCAACTCCTAGAGAACCTATCTGGCAATGTGATCTTGGGCTCAACTAAGGGTTGCCCGAGAGCCCTAAGCCTGAAGTGTTAGGGGTTGCCAAACAACTGGGCGCAAGTCTGCCAAGCTGAGTGGCTGCACTTAACCTGTCAGAGCAGCCGCCGGATCCATGATGGATCAAAAAAGTTATGGGCCAGTGTTAATGTCACGAAATACCTTGTGACTGTGGGCGCTAACCAGGTCCCTAAAAATAGGGGAGCTCTAGACTATCCCTGTTTCCTTGGATTACTTTTGAAGAATGAGACACCTGGTTCACGTGCTTTGCTGTGCTCCTATATCAACCCTTATCTGTTCCCTCCCCCACCCAGGAAGGTGAGAAGCCAAAGTGTATAGGAGAACACTAACCAGACAAACAAGGGAAGACGGACAGAGATAAATGAAAATAAGAATCTTATAAAATACACTCATTAAACAACAGAGTGGAACACACGGGAGTAAAAGGAAGGAGAAACCAAGTAGGAGAGGATGAGGATGTGCACACAAAAAAAACTGAGCAACAATAACAAATCTCCAAACAAGAACTACACCTCCAACTCCAAACCAGGCAGTGAGAGCTAGCACTGACAATTCCAAAGGTGATCATGTATAGTAGAGGGGAGTGGCAAACATTAAAGAGCTGACAGATTGACCCTTGCACTGCCAGCAAGGAAAAAACCTGCACCATTTAATAAGATGGTGAAGTACTTCTAGTACCAGTAGAGGGTGAAACGTACGTCTTTATAGGATCTAGAATGCTACAAAGGCCCATACAGGGCTCATGGATTCTGTTATTGTGGATATACAGTATGTACTGGATTTATCATATCTGGACTTGGCTTCAGGACACACATTACAATGTACGGCACTGTATATGACACATAATCAGTGTCTGGCCCACGAAGAACCATCTCCAGAACCCCACTTTTCAACTACGTGCAAATGTGACATTATCCTTAATCACAAATTTGTATAACAATGAACTGGGTAGATTGTTCAATTAATAAGATGCTGCCTGTGTCCGTACATAATGATTCAATTATAAAGTGTCAAGTGCTGCTTATATAAGAGGGTGGTGACCCATTCGTGCACGTGGGCCCACCGGAGGAGCCAGTCCAAGCCTGCATATAATTTATGATGTCCTTTAGGAGCTGTTAGTGCACTTCGGTGTATGCTGAGTTCGGTAGAAGAAGCTGTCGACCAGATGATCATTTATCCGACAACTATGAGGCTTTACAATGCATGGAGGAAGAGTGGAATTGTAATGTACAAAGAACAAATGGCTTTTCTTATCTAAAATTGACATCGTATTCGCTTATCTTAATAAAACTCATGCTGGAATAAAATGCAAAAAGGAGCATACAAATTTGCAACAATGTACTCGGCAAGCTGTGACTGCCTTTCTCGGTACATTATCTACCTTACCCTACATAAAAAGAATATTCCAAATAGAAAATGTTTGGCCATTTCCACAGAAAGATTTGGTTTCCGTAAGTTTTTCATGTGTAGGAGGCCCCACTAACGCTCATTAGAGCAGTCTATACTTCAAAATGTATTCACTATCGTTTGGACAACTTTTCTCAGGAGCTTTCAGATTTTAGGAAAAGAGGCGTTCTTGAAAAATGTGCAACTGTTTCCATAGTTTTTTCACCCCTACATACAGTTCTTATTTCTCTTTCAATCCCAGATAAATGCTGCTATAAAACAACAGCAGACATTAACCCCTTAGCGACCGCCGATACGCCTTTTAACGGCGGCCGCTAAGGGTACTTAAACCACAGCGCCGTTAATTAACGGTGCTGTGGAAAAAGTAAATAGCGCCCCCCAGAGTCGGATTTTCTCCGGGGTCTCAGCTGCCGGGGGTAGCCGAGACCCCAGAGAACATGATTCGGGGGGTTTTTAACCCACCCCGCATTTGCGATCGCCGGTAATTAACCGTTTACCGGCGATCGCAAAAGAAAACGCGATCTCTTTTTAATTTCTCTATCCTACGATGTGATCGCACATCGGAGGATAGAGAAAAGGGGTCCCAGGTAGCCCCCAATACTTACCTATCTCTCCCGATGCTCCTCGTGGCTCCCGGTGGGCGCCGCCATCTTGAAAATGGGCGCATGCGCAGTGCGCCCGCCGGCCCCGCGAGAATCTTTGGGGTCTCGGCTCCGGGGGTAGCCGAGACCCCAAAGAGCATGATCGGGGGTCGGTTTTAGCGACCCCTGTTTTGCAATCGCCGGTAATTAACTGTTTACCGGCGACCGCAAAAAAAAAAAAAAAAAAAGCTAAGTGTAATTCTCTGTCCTCTGATGTGATCGCACATCAGAGGACAGAGAAATAGGGGGATTCGGGGACCCTGCCATACTCACCTGTGTCCCTGGATCCTCCTGCTGCTCCTCCTGGCCGCCGGCATCTTCTGGGCAAAAGAAAATGGCGGGCGCATGTGCAGTGCGCCCGCCATCTGTCTCCATCTGCCGGCCGGCAGGAGAAGAGCAGTTGGGGCTAAAATTAGGGTTAGGGGTAGGGCTAGGGTTAGGGTTAGGGCTAAATTTAGGGTTAGGGTTGGGGCTAAATTTAGAGTTAGGGTTGGCGCTAAATTTAGGGTTAGGCTTCTTTCACACGTCGGTACGGGGCCGTCGCAATGCATCGGCTCGACATACCGACGCACGTTGTGAAAATTGTGCACAACGTGGGCAGCGGATGTAGTTTTTCAACGCATCCGCTGCCCAATCTATGTCCTGGGGAGGAGGGGGCGGAGTTACGGCCACGCATGTGTGGTCAGAAATGGCGGATGCGACATACAAAAAAACGTTACAATGAATGTTTTTTTGTGCTGACGGTCCGCCAAAACACTGATCCAGTGCACTACGGACGCGACGTGTGGCCATCCGTCACGATCCGTCGGCAATACAAGTCTATGGGCAAAAAACACATCCTGCGGGCACATTTGCAGGATCTGTTTCTTGTCCAAAATGACGGATTGCGACGGATGCCAAACGACGCAAGTGTGAAAGTAGCTTTAGGGTTGGGGCTAAAGTTAGGGTTAGAGTTGGGATTAGGGTTAGGGTTTGGATTAGGGTTGGTATTAGGGTTAGGGTTGGCATTAGGGTTACGCTTGGGATTAGGGTTAGGTTTGGGATTAGGGTTAAGGTTAGGGTTGTGATTAGGGGTGTATTGGGATTAGGGTTAGGTTTGAGGTTAGTGTTGAGATTAGGATTAGGGGTGTGTTGGATTTAGGGTTTTGATTAGGGTTATGGTTAGGGTTGACATTAGGGTTGTTTTGGGGTAAGGGTTGGGATTATCGTTAGGGTTAGTGATTAGGATTATGGATCGGGTTGGGATTAGGGTTAGGGGTGTGTTGGAGTTGGGTTGGAGCTAGAATTGGGGGGTTTCCACTGTTTAGGTACATCAGGGGGTCTCCAAACACGACAGCCAATTTTGCGCTCAAAAAGTCAAATGGTGCTCCCTCCCTTCTAAGCTCTGCCGTGCGCCCAAACAGTGGGTTACCCCCACATATTTGGCATCAGCATACTCGGGATAAATTGGACAACAACTTCTGGGGTCCAATTTCTCTTGTTACCCTTGTGAAAATAAAAACTTGGGGGCTACAAAATCCTTTTTGTGGAAAAATATATATATATATTTTTTTTATGACTCTGCATTATAAACTTCTGTGAAGCACTTGGGCATTCAAAGTTCTCACCACACATCTATATAAGTTCCATGGGGGGTCTAGTTTCCAAAATGGGGTCACTTGTGGGGGATTTCTACTGTTTAGGCACATCAGGGGCTCTCCAAACGCGACATGGCGTCCAATCTCAATTCCAGCCAATTCTACATTGAAAAAGTAAAACGGCGCTCCTTCACTTCCAAGCTCTGCGGTGCGCCCAAACAGTGGTTTACTCTCACATATGGGGTATCGAGAAATCGCACAACAACTTTTGTGGTCTAATTTCTCCTGTTACCCTTGTGAAAATAAGAATTTGTGGGCGAAAAGATCATTTTTGTGTAAACAAAAGCGATTTTTTATTTTCACGGCTCTACGTTATAAACTTCTGTGAATCACTTGGGGGTTCAAAGTGCTCACCACACATCTAGATAAGTTCCTTAAGGGGTCTAGTTTCCAAAATGGTGTCACTTGTGGGGGGTTTCCACTGTTTAGGCACATCATGGGGCTCTGCAAACGCAACATGGCGTCCAATCTCAATTCCAGCCAATTCTGCATTGAAAAAGTCAAACGGCGCTCCTTCACTTCTAAGTTCTGCGGTGCGCCCAAAAAGTGGTTTACTCCCACATATGGGGTATTGGCGTATTCAGGAGAAATTGCATAACAAAATTTATGGTTACATTTCTGTTTTTACACTTGTGAAAATAAAAAAAATGGTTCTGAATTAAGATGTTTGCAAAAAAAAGTTAAATGTTCATTTTTTCCTTCCACATTGTTTCAGTTCCTGTGAAGCACGTAAAGGGTTAATAAACTTCTTGAATGTCGTTTTGAGAACCTTGAGGGGTGTAGTTTTTAGAATGGTGCCACACTTCATTATTTTCTATCATATAGACCCCTCAAAATGACTTCAAATGAGATGTGGTCCCTAACAAAAAAATGGTGTTGTAAAAATGAGAAATTGCTGGTCAACTTTTAACCCTTATAACTCCCTAACAAAAAAAAATTTTGTTTCCAAAATTGTGCTGATGTAAAGTAGACATGTGGGAAATGTTATTTATTAACTATTTTTCGTGACATATCTCTCTGATTTAAGGGCATAAAAATACAAAGTTTGAAAATTGCAAAATTTTAAAAATGTTCGCCATATTTCCGTTTTTTTCATAAATAATCGCAAGTAATATCGAAGACATGTTACCACCAACATGAAGTACAATATGTCACGAAAAAACAATCTCAGAATCAGCGGGATCCATTGAAGCGTTCCAGAGTTATAACCTCATAAAGTGACAGTGGTCAGAATTGCAAAAATTGGCCCGGTCATTAAGTACCAAATTGGCTCTGTCACTAAGGGGTTAAACAGTTCTTGTATCTTTCACATCCACATTCTGGCTGTATTTTGCAACCATATTTAATTTGTATTTTGTCTGAATATATAACTAAAAATTAACAGAACACAAACACTAAAGAGCTGGCGACGGAGAAGAATATCCGACTTCTCTTTTTATCCCGCGGTCACCACTCACCTGGGCGGTGATCTGTAGGGGTCTCGTCTTTACACCGCTGACCGCCCCTCACATTAGGGGTCTCCTCTTTACACCGCTGATCGCCCCTCATATTAGGGGTCTCCTCTTTACACCACTGATCGCCCCTCATATAAGGGGTCTCCTCTTTACACCGCTGATCATCCCTCATATTAGTGGTCTCCTCTTTACACCGCTGATCGCCCCTCACATTAGGGGTCTCCTCTTTACACCGCTGATCGTCCCTCACATTAGGGGTCTCCTCTTTACACCGCTGATCGCCCCTCACATTAGGGGTCTCCTCTTTACACCGCTGATCGCCCCTCACATTAGGGGTCTCCTCTTTACACCGCTGATCGCCCCTCACATTAGGGGTCTCCTCTTTACACCGCTGATCGTCCCTCACATTAGGGGTCTCCTCTTTACACCGCTGATCGTCCCTCACATTAGGGGTCTCCTCTTTACACCGCTGATCGCCCCTCATATTAGGGTTCTCCTCTTTACACCGCTGATCGTCCCTCATATTAGGGGTCTCCTCTTTACACCGCTGATCGTCCCTCATATTAGGGGTCTCCTCTTTACACCGCTGATCGTCCCTCATATTAGGGGTCTCCTCTTTACACCGCTGATCGTCCCTCACATTAGGGGTCTCCTCTTTACACCGCTGATCGCCCCTCACATTAGGGGTCTCCTCTTTACACCGCTGATCGCCCCTCACATTAGGGGTCTCCTCTTTACACCGCTGATCGCCCCTCACATTAGGGGTCTCCTCTTTACACCGCTGATCGCCCCTCACATTAGGGGTCTCCTCTTTACACCGCTGATCGTCCCTCACATTAGGGGTCTCCTCTTTACACCGCTGATCACCCCTCATATTAGGGGTCTCCTCTTTACACCGCTGATCGTCCCTCACATTAGGGGTCTCCTCTTTACACCGCTGATCGCCCCTCACATTAGGGGTCTCCTCTTTACACCGCTGATCGCCCCTCACATTCGGGGTCTCCTCTTTACACCGCTGATCGCCCCTCACATTAGGGGTCTCCTCTTTACACCGCTGATCGCCCCTCACATTAGGGGTCTCCTCTTCACACCGCTGATCGCCCCTCATATTAGGGGTCTCCTCTTTACACCGCTGATCGCCCCTCACATTAGGGGTCTCCTCTTCACACCGCTGATCGTCCCTCATATTAGGGGTCTCCTCTTTACACCGCTGATCGCCCCTCACATTAGGGGTCTCCTCTTCACACCGCTGATCGCCCCTCATATTAGGGGTCTCCTCTTTACACCGCTGATCGCCCCTCACATTAGGGGTCTCCTCTTTACACCGCTGATCGCCCCTCACATTAGGGGTCTCCTCTTCACACCGCTGATCGCCCCTCATATTAGGGGTCTCCTCTTTACACCGCTGATCGCCCCTCACATTAGGGGTCTCCTCTTCACACCGCTGATTGCCCCTCATATTAGGGGTCTCCTCTTTACACCGCTGATTGCCCCACACATTTCTCTCTGGACCATTAATATTGTTCAGATCTTTTTCCGGATCCAAAATCTGCAAAACAAATATTGTAAAAGTCCCCGATGATCGGAGAAGTCCCTCGGGTTGTCCTTTTACTGGAGAGAACTGAGGAGACACAGACGGGACTGACATCGTTATTACATACAGAGAATTATAGGCCGTGTGTATTTAGTCCTGACTATTACCTGGTGATGTGCGGGGCCGGTGCTCCTCCATCATCACCTCCTGGTACCGATCCTTGGGTCCTTCTAGATACTCCCATTCCTCCATGGAGAAATAGACGGTGACGTCCTGACACCTTATAGGAACCTGACACACAATGATACCGTCATCACCCAGAATCCTCCAGTGCTGTCCTGTATAATGTCCCAGCATTCCCAGCAGCGTCACCTCTCCAGTCAGCAGCTCAATCATCTTGTTGGCGAGTTCTAGGATCTTCTGGTCATTGATCTCCTCATGTATCTGGGAGTGAGGTGGAGGCTCCAGGATTGGGCTCAGGGTTCCTCCCCGTCCTTCAGACACAGGGGCCTGACAGCGATCACTAGAGATCTTCACTACTATGTAATCCTGAGTGTGGAGACATTAATAATATCACTACAGACATCTCCAGAGTCCATCACCTCTCCGGTCATATCCCCTGTTATTCCCATAGATAAAGAGGTCATGTGATGACATCAGAGCCTCTCTCCTCTCCGGTCATATCCTGTTATTCCCATAGATAATGAGGTCATGTGATGACATCAGAACCTCTCACCTCGCCGGTCACATCCCCTGTTATTCCCATAGATAATGAGGTCATGTGATGACATCAGAGCCTCTCACCTCTCCAGTCATATCCCCTGTTATTCCCATAAATAATGAGGTCATGTGATGACATCAGAGCCTCTCTCCTCTCCGGTCATATCCTGTTATTCCCATAGATAATGAGGTCATGTGATGACATCAGAACCTCTCACCTCGCCGGTCACATCCCCTGTTATTCCCATAGATAATGAGGTCATGTGATGACATCAGAGCCTCTCACCTCTCCAGTCATATCCCCTGTTATTCCCATAAATAATGAGGTCATGTGATGACATCAGAGCCTCTCTCCTCTCCGGTCATATCCTGTTATTCCCATAGATAATGAGGTCATGTGATGACATCAGAACCTCTCACCTCGCCGGTCACATCCCCTGTTATTCCCATAGATAATGAGGTCATGTGATGACATCAGAGCCTCTCACCTCTCCAGTCATATCCCCTGTTATTCCCATAAATAATGAGGTCATGTGATGACATCAGAGCCTCTCTCCTCTCCGGTCATATCCTGTTATTCCCGTAGATAATGAGGTCATGTGATGACATCAGAACCTCTCACCTCTCCGGTCATATCCCCTGTTATTCCCGTAGATAATGAGGTCATGTGATGACATCAGAGCCTCTCACCTCTCCGGTCATATCCCGTTATTCCCATAGATAATGAGGTCATGTGATGACATCAGAGCCTCTCTCCTCTCCGGTCATATCCTGTTATTCCCATAGATAATGAGGTCATGTGATGACATCAGAACCTTTCACCTCTCCGGTCATATCCCCTGTTATTCCCGTAGATAATGAGCTCATGTGATGATATCAGAGCCTCTCACCTCTCCGGTCATATCCCGTTATTCCCATAGATAATGAGGTCATGTGATGACATCAGAGCCTCTCACCTCTCCGGTCATATCCCGTTATTCCCATAGATAATGAGGTCATGTGATGACATCAGAACCTCTCACCTCTCCGGTCATATCCCGTTATTCCCATAGATAATGAGGTCATGTGATGACATCAGAGCCTCTCACCTCTCCGGTCATATCCCGTTATTCCCATAGATAATGAGGTCATGTGATGACATCAGAGCCTCTCTCCTCTCCGGTCATATCCTGTTATTCCCATAGATAATGAGGTCATGCGATGACATCAGAACCTCTCACCTCTCCGGTCATATCCTGTTATTCCCATAGATAATGAGGTCATGTGATGACATCAGAGCCTCTCACCTCTCCAGTAAGATGGAAGATTATCTCCAGGGTGAGGTTTATTATCCTCTCCTCCATCTTCTTCTTCTCTCTATCCATCCTTGGTGGGTGAACCAGTAAAATTATTTGACATTAAAAGAACTAACGGACAGGATTATTCAGTGCAAGACCCTGAGTAGAAAAAAAGATGAACCAATATAAAAACATACCGAAAATCTTATGGAAAAATTACAATTACTGGAGATAATCCGATGCTGAAGTTGGTTTCTTATTTGGCAATTTCTTTTCTTTCTTTACCCCTTCATGACCCAGCCTATTTTGACCTTAATGACCTGGCCGTCTTTTATAATTCTGACCACTGTCCCTTTATGAGGTAATAACTCAGGAACGCTTCAACGAATCCTAGCAGTTCTGAGATTGTTTTTTGTGACATATTAGGCTTCATGTTAGTGGTAAATTTAGGTCGATAATTTTTGCGTTTATTCGTGAAAAAAATGGAAATTTGGCTACAATTTTGAAAATTTTGCAATTTTCAAATTTTGAATTTTTATTCTGTTAAACGAGAGAGTTATGTGACACAAAATAGTTAATAAATAACATTACCCACATGTCTACTTTACATCAGCACAATTTTGGAACCAAATTTTTTTTTTGCTTGGAAGTTATAAGGGTTAAAATTTGACCAGCGATTTCTCATTTTTACAGCAAAATTTACAAAACCATCAGTTTGAGGGGTCTATATGGCTGAAAATACCCAAAAGTGACACCATTCTAAAAACTGCACCCCTCAAGGTGCTCAAAACCACATTCAAGAAGTTTATTAACCCTTCAGGTGCTTCACAGCAGCAGAAGCAACATGGAAGGAAAAAATGAACATTTAACTTTTTAGTCACAAAAATGATGTTTTAGCAACAATTTTTTTATTTTCCCAAGGGTAAAAAGAGAAACTGGACACCAAAAGTTATTGTACAATTTTTCCTGATTACACCGATGCCCCATATGTGGGGGGGAACCACTGTTTGGGCGCACGACAGGGCTCGGAAGGGAAGGAGCGCCATTTGACTTTTTCAATGAAAAATTGGCTCCAATCTTTAGCGGACACCATGTCGCGTTTGGAGAGCCCCTGTGTGCCTAAACATTAAAGCTCCCCCAAATTTGACCCCATTTTGGAAACTAGACCCCCAAGGAGCTTATCTAGATGGATAGTGAGCACGTTGATCCCCCAGGTGCTTCACAAATTGATCCATAAAAATGAAAAAGTACTTTTTTTTCACGAAAAAATTCTTTTAGCCTCAATTTTTTTCATTTTCACATGGGTAACAGGATAAAATGGATCCTAAAATGTGTTGGGCAATTTCTCCTGAGTACACTGATACCTCACATGTAGGGGTAACCACTGTTTGGGCACACGGCAGGGCTCGGAAGGGAAGGAGCGCCATTTGACTTTTTGAATGAAAAATTAGCTCCAATCGTTAGCTGACACCATGTTGCGTTTGGAGAGCCCCTGTTTGCCTAAACATTGGAGCTTCCCCACATGTAACCCCATTTTGGAAACTAGACCTCCCAAGGAACTAATCTAGATGTGCGGTGACCACTTTAAACCCTCAAGTGCTTCACAGAAGTTTATAATGCAGAGCCGTGAAAATAAAAAATCATTTTTCTTTCCTCAAAAATTATTTTGTAGCCCACAATTTTTATTTTCACAAGAGTAACAAGAGAAATTGGACCCCAAAAGTTGTTGTCCAGTTTGTCCTGAGTACGCTGATACCCCATATGTGGGGGAACCACTGTTTGGGCACACGTTGGGGCTCAGAAGGGAAGTAGTGACTTTTGAAATGCAGACTTTGATGGAATGGTCTGCGGTCGACACGTTGCGTTTGCAGAGCCCCTGATGTGCCTAAACAGTAGAACCCCCCCACAAATGACCCCACTTTGGAAACTAGACTCCCCAAGGAACTTATCTAGATATGTGGTGAGCACTTTGAACCCCCAAGTGCTTCACAGAAGTTTACAACACAGAGCCGTGAAAATAAAAAATCATGTTTCTTTCCTCAAAAATGATGTTTTAGCAAGCAATTTTTTATTTTCACAAGGGTAACAGGAGAAATTGGACCCCAATAGTTGTTGCCGAGTTTGTCCTGAGTACGGTGATACCCCATATGTGGGGGTAAACCACTGTTTGGGCACACGTCGGGGCTCGGAAGGGAAGTAGTGACTTTTGAAATGCAGACTTTGATGGAATGGTTTGTGGGCGTCATGTTGCGTTTGCAGAGCCCCTGATGTGCCTAAACAGTAGAAACCCCCCACAAGTGACCCTACTTTGGAAACTAGACCCCCCAAGGAACTTATCTAGATATGTGGTGAGCACTTTGAACCCCCAAGTGCTTCACAGACGTTTACAGCGCAGAGCCGTGAAAATAAAAAATCATGTTTCTTTCTCAAAAATGATGTTTTAGCAAGCATTTTTTTTATTTTCACAAGGGTAACAGGAGAAATTGGACCCCAATAGTTGTTGGCGAGTATGTCCTGAGTACACTGATACCCCATATGTGGGGGTAAACCACTGTTTGGGCACACGTCTGGGCTCGGAAGGGAAGTAGTGACTTTTGAAATGCAGCCTTGATGTAATGGTCTGCGGGCGTCACGTTGCGTTTGCAGAGCCCCTGATGTGCCTAAACAGTAGAAACCCCCCACAAGTGACCACATTTTGGAAACTAGACCCCAAGGATCTTATCTAGATGTGTGGTGAGCACTTTGAACCCCCAAGTGCTTCACAGAAGTTTACAACGCAGAGCCGTGAAAATGAAAAATCATTTTTCTTTCCTCAAAAATTGTTTTAGCAAGCAATTTTTTATTTTCATAAGGGTAACAGGAGCAATTGGACCCCAATAATTGTTGCCCAGTTTTTTCTGAGTATGCTGGTACCCCATGTGTGGGGGTAAACCACTGTTTGGGCGCACGTCGGGGCTCGGAAGGGAGGGAAAACCATTTGACTTTTTGAATGCAAGATTGACTGGAATCAATGGTGGCGCCATGTTGCGTTTGGAGACCCCTGATGTGCCTAAACAGTGGAAACCCCTCAATTCTAACACTAACCCCAACACACCCCTAACCCTAATCCTAACTGTAGCCATAACCCTAATCACAACCCTAACCCCAACACACCCCTAACCACAACCCTAACCCCAACACACCCCTAACCCTAATCCCAACCCTAATCCTAACCCTAATCCCAACCCTAACTACAACACACCCCTAACCCTAATCCCAACCCTAATCCTAACCCTAATCCCAACCCTAACCACAACACACCCCTAACCACAACCCTAACCACAGCCTAATCTTAACCCTATTTCCAACCTTAGCCCTAATTCCAACCCTAACCCTAAGGCTATGTGCCCACGTAGCGGATTCGTGTGAGATTTTTTTTTTTTTAAAAAATCCGCAGGTAAAAGGCACTGCATTTTACCTGCGGATTTACCGCTGATTTCCAGTGTTTTTTGTGCGGATTTCACCTGTGGATTCCTATTGAGGAACAGGTGTAAAACGCTGCGGAATCCACACAAAGAATTGACATGCTGCGGAAAATACAACACAGCGTTCCCGCGCGGTACTTTCCGCACCATGGGCACAGCGGATTTGGTTTTCCATAGGTTTACATGGTACTGTAAACCTGATGGAAAACTGCTGCGAATCCGCAGCGGCCAATCCGCTGCGGATCTGCAGCCAAATCTGCACCGTGTGCACATAGCCTAATTCTAACCCTAATTCTAGCCGTAACCCTAAGGCCAGGTTCACACTGCGCTAGCAGCAGCCCGTTCAGCACATACACTAACGGGCTGCTAGCGCAAGTGCCAATGTTTGCATTGCGCTAGCGCAGATAGAGCATCTGCTAGCTCTATCTGCACTAGCAGACACGGACCCGGAAACGCTGCAGCCCGCGTTTCCGGGTCCGTCACTCAATGACGCTAGTGATGCATCCGACATTGCTGTCTATGGCGGCCGTAACGGACCGTGGCATAAACACGGTGTAACGTAGTCCATCTAATGGACTGCTTAGACGCAGTGTGAACCAACCCTAACCCTAACCCTAGTGGGGCAAAGGAAAAAAAAAATGTTTTCTTTATTTTATTATTGTCCCTATCCATGGGGGTGATAAAGGGGGGTTTATTTATTATTTTTTTTACACAGTGATCAAAATGTACCTGTAACGAATCTGCCGGCAGATTCGGCGGGCGCATTTGGAAGATGGCGGCGCCCATCGAACACACGGACGGACACCGGGAGGGGCCCAGGTCGGTAAGTATGAGGGGGGGGGAGGGGTGATCGGCCAGCGGGAGGGGAGCGGACAGCGGGGGGTGGGGCGGACAGGAGATCGGAGGGGAGCGGGGGACAGTAGATGACAGGACGGAGGACCGGAGGGGAGGAGATCGGTGGCGGTGGGGGGGTCAGATCACGATCTCCAGCCATGGGTGGATTGTAATATTTCACCAATTTTCATTGGTGAAATATTACTATCGCTCTGATTGAAAGTGAAAGGTCACTTTCTACAGCCAATCAGAGCAACCGTAGCCACGGGGGGGGGGGGGGGGGAGGGGGGGGGTTGAAGCCCCCTTGGGCTAAAGTACAACTCCCCGTGTCCCTGCAGGCCAGGTGAAATTACAGTTAACCCTTTCACTCGGCCTGCAGGAGCCCAATCCTGCCATGACGCATATGCTGCGTCACAGGTCGGAATGGCACAGGTTTTCATGATGCATACGGTGCGTCAAAGGTCGGGAAGGGGTTAATGAAAAAAATAACAATAATAAAATACAATGCAGTTAGGTGCCCTGATGTGAATACGCATAAAACAGCTACAAAAGTTATAAAACTGTAACAAAAACGGGCACTGAAGGGGCGTTATTGAAAGGTTTAAATGACTTTGGGCCACTGAGCTCACACTATAGTGATGGCCCGCATCATATTCTGGGGTCTGGGCATGAGCCCATTTGGGCCAAACTGGAGTCACACCTGAATTTGATGCTGGACCTCATGGACCACTATATGAATTGCTCCTGGAGTAAAATCTTTGTTGGTCGTCCATTACTGTTGTTGGTCCTCCATTTGTACAGAAGAAAACAGGGATGGAGGGCACCATCGTATTATCAAAAGACTGGGATCCACCTGGAGTATGTCAAACCAGAGTAATGAAAAGGAAGAAAAGATACATACACAACACCAGGGATCACCAAAAAATAATAAATCCTAGATAAATAATATAACAAATGGGGGGCGTGTCCTAGCTGGCCATGTGAGTGGAAGCAGGGAAGAGTGCTCCTGCTGCCAGAAGGACAAAAATCCTGCTTTAACCCCGATTTTCGGGTAAACTCACCTAAATCCGGCTGGCTGAAGGTCCGGAGAGTGCAGCGGTGCGGAGCGGCGGGTCCGGAGTCGGCAGCGATGACCAGGAGGCGGCAGAAAGACGCTGGCACCAGCGATGCAGGAGCCGGCCAAGATGGTGCCAATGCTAGGGAGGACGCCGAGAAGGAGAACGCCGCATGTCAGCGGCGCATGGAGGTGGCCGCAAAGCTGCAGCAGTATGCCAGAGTGGAGGCTGCTGAGGAGGCAGAACCAGGAGCTGGAGCTGGAGCTGACCAGGAGGAGGAGGAAGCAAGCAAGGCTGAGCAGCATGAGGTACAGAGGGGGAAGGAGAGAGGCAGCATGGCTGGGGCTAGTGGGGGACCTGAAGCCATATCACAGGGAGAGGAGCCGACCCTTAGGGATGTAATCACCCTGATCTCTTCATGTCAGCAATCCCTGAACTCCTTGGCCCAGCAGATGCAGGAAGTTAAAGGGGACACGGCACAGATTAATGCGGCTCTGCAGAAAATGGACAAACATATAGGAGTGGTGGAGGAGAGGGTGAGCACGGCAGAAGATCACATAGTTAAGCTACAAAAAGCTGAAAAGAAGTTCGCCCAAGCAATAGCCGAGCTCGCTGCTAAAAATGAGGATCTGGAAAATAGATCCAGAAGAAATAATATACGTATAGTGGGGCTGCCTGAAAAGACTGAGGGGAGAAATCCCACTGAGTTTGTGGAGAACTGGCTGCTGGAGAAGATTGGGAACACAGTGTTGACTAAAGTTTTTGCTGTTGAACGGGCTCATAGGGTCCCGCCGCAGCCCCCTGCCCCAGGAGCGAATCCCCGTACCATGCTTGCTAAAATACTCAATTACAGAGACAGAGACATTATCCTTAGAAAGGCTAGAGAGATGGAGGATCTGACGGCTGGAGGTCAGAAAATCGCCATTTATCTGGATTATTCCGCTGCGGTTCAGAAACAGCGGATGAAGTTTACTGGAGTCAAGCGGCGACTGAGGGAGCTGGGAGTGCAGTACTCAGTGATGTTTCCTGCCAAGCTGAGACTGGTGGCTTTTAATAAGACCCACTTTTTCTTGACGCCGGAGGACGCTACCCAGTGGCTTGATACTCATGAGAAAAAACTTAAGGGAATGGGCGACTGACATTTCGGCGAGATCCAATTGGGATTTGTTTTCTCTGTCGATAGTTAGCAATGGTTAAAGAGTTGAGCAACTGTTGGGGGTTTTGCTGGGCCATATTGAAGGAATGGCCGGAGGGGACAGTACCAACTACTAAGTACGGGGGAGGAGGGTTATGCTGGGTACTGTGAACTGGTTTGGTACTTTTTCTATATGTTAATATAAGTTGAAATGAATAATAAAGTGAAAGTTGGGGGGGCAATTGTGATTGCTATGGCAGCGGGACGCGAATGGAGAGGGTTAAGTAAGGGAGAGTGTTCGCAGTGGGCAGTGGAGCCCCACTCTTGATGAGAGGAAGAATGCGTTATATTGGGGGGGTTAGGGGGGCAAGTTGGGAGGGGGCAGGGGAGGTGGGAGGGTTGGGGCAGCTCATACTTGGGAAATTGGATACTTTAAGAAATGATGAGCCACATTATGGGAGATTGTATTAAAATATTGAGTTGGAATGTGAGAGGTCTGGCGGATAAAACACGGCGGGCGGCAAGTCTGCAGTATGTCCGAGAACAGAAGGTCTCAATGATATGTCTGCTGGAGACACATTTAGTGCGGGAGAGGGTAAACGTATTGAATAGGCGCTGGATACAGAGGGCGTATCATTCTACTTTCTCGACGTATTCTAGGGGTGTGTCTGTGTTAATACCTGCGGGGGTGCAGTATGAGGAGGTAATGGTAAAAGAGGATGTGGATGGTCAGTATGTGGTGGTGAAATGTAAAATAAATGGAGTGTTGATGTGTATAGCGGCAATGTATATTCCGCCCCCATACTCAAGTAAGAAGATAAGAGAGGTGCTGGAGAGGGTAGAGCGTTGGGGACCGTTACCATCTCTAATTATTGGCGACCTTAATAATATCTGTGATGACTTTTGGGATAAAAACAAAAATCCCCAGAATAGAACAGGGGGACATATCACTATGTTTGGGACCTATGTCCGGGAAGTAGGTATGATTGATTTATGGAGAGTTAGACATATTGGGGAAAGGACGTACTCATGCTACTCGCCAGCTCATGGTACTTTGTCTAGGATTGACTTGGCGCTGGGTAACTGTTTACTGGACACGATGGTAGGGGAGGTGAGATATTTGCCTAGGGCTCTTTCAGACCATAGTCCAGTTGAGGTGGAATTTCGGCTGGTGGGGACACAGATCGGGAGCAGGAAGGAGTGGAAGATTCACCCTAATTGGCTACACAGTATGGACTTGGAAAAGATAAAGAAGGAGTTGGTGGAATTTTTTGAGATCAACGAGGGAAGTGTAGATGTTCTTACTGTGTGGGAAGCCATGAAGGCGTACTTGAGGGGACTGCTGTTCAGGGATATTAGCAGGTGTAAGAGGAAATCAAGAGAGACAGAGAGGTTGGCGGTTGAAGGGCTGAGAATAGCCGAGGATGAGATGGTAATAGCGGGTACTCCGGAAGCTGGGAGGAGGCTAAAGGCAGCTCAGAGTCAGTTGGAGGAGGTATTGCTCGGCAAGGCTGAAAGGAAGAGGGAATTCATGAATCTGGCTTTTTACCAGGATGGCGAATCTGTGGGTCATTTGCTATCGATGGTGGCTTCTGCCCAGAGAAACACTTCCTTTGTTCATTCTTTGGTATCGGGGAGCGGTGTGGCTGTCTCTGAGACTTCAGAGATTTTGGACATTTTTGCGGATTTTTATGCGGACCTATATTCCTCTCAGGTAGATGGGTCGGTGGAGGACATGGTGGCGTTCCTTGAGGAATTGGAGCTCCCAAGGCTGAGTGACATAGATAGAGAAGATTTGGAAGCTCCCATTACGGAGGAGGAATTGGGTCGGGCACTGCAGTCTATGGCTAATGGGAAGGCACCTGGCGTAGATGGATTTCCTGCTGAAATTTATAAAAACTTTGGGGAAGTGTTGATCCCTAAATTAAGGGTACTTCTGGAGGAGGCTAGGAGTGGCGGTCGTCTACCGGCATCTATGCGGGAGGCCATAATAGTGGTGATTCCTAAGGAGGGGAAGGACCCGACACAGCCGGATTCATATCGGCCAATCTCCTTGCTTACTACAGACGTTAAACTTCTGGCTAAGGTGTTGGCGATGAGGTTGACAAGTGTTATTTCCGGCCTGGTGCACTCAGACCAGTCCGGCTTTATGCCTGATCGGTCCACTGCGATCAACTTACGAAGGCTGTATATGAATTTGCAACTCAGATCCGACAACTGTGGCCAGAGAGTTATTGCATCTTTAGACGCTCATAAGGCGTTCGATAGTGTGGAGTGGGGATATCTCTGGCAGGTGCTCCGGAGTATGGGGTTTGGACCGCAGTTCATATCCTGGATTCGACTGATTTGAAACCAGGGATTCAAGCTTGAGGAGGCTAATTTGCATATTCCAGGTGCCTTCTGGGAAAAGCGAAGAGTCTCCCTAACCTAGAAGATCGTTGGGTACAGCCGGGACCAGCTGCTTGGAAAGCATCACCAAATTTTTGCCTGTAGGACATTATTGCAAGAGAGCTTGGCTGAGTAGATTACACAAGAAGGAAAACACACAGCAAGTCAGCAGGATCTAGGAGCAACATGGCAGATGTGACAACCTACATGGTGAGCTGCAGCATCTGCTACATGTTCACAGATCGACCAGAAGAAGAATCCAATTTCACCTGCCAGAAGTGTAGACTAGTGGCCCTTTTAGAAGAAAAGGTGCGGGGTCTTGAAGAAAGAATAGCAACTTTGAAACTCATCAAAGAGAATGAAGACTTTCTAGACAGAACAGAAGCATCTCTACTGGTCACAGAAGGTTAAAAAAGTGTCAGAGAACCTCCAAAAGCAGATGAGTGGAAGCATGTGACCAAAAGAAGCAAGAAGACCATGGAGAAATCACCAACCACACAACTGAAGAACCGATATCAAATCTTTGTAGAGGATGAAGATGGCACACCTAAGGATGAAGCAATACCAGCAAGCAAAAAAGAAAAGGGCACACAGCAACAAGTGACAGCAAAAAGTACAGCCAAGAAGCAACGAAGAGTGGTGGTGGTGGGAGACTCACTACTGAGAGGCACAGAAGCAGCCATCTGCAGACCGGATATAACTGCAAGAGAAGTATGCTGCCTTCCAGGTGCGATGATCAAGGATGTGACCGATAGGATACCAAAGCTCTTCAGCTCCAAGGACGTCCACCCATTTCTTCTGATACATGTTGGCACCAATGACATGGCAAGGAAGGACCTACCGACAATCTGCAAAGACTTTGAAGAGTTGGGGAAGAAAGTAAAGGAACTGGATGCACAGGTAGTTTTTTCTTCTATCCTTCCAGTAGACGGGCATGGCACCAGGAGATGGAACAGGATCCTTGATGCAAACAACTGGCTAAGACGATGGTGCAGACAACAAGGATTCGGATTCCTGGACCACGGTGTGAATTACTTGTACGATGGACTCCTCGCCAGAGACGGACTACACCTCAACAAACCTGGGAAACACACATTCGCCAGAAGACTCGCTACACTCATCAGGAGGGCGTTAAACTACAAGAAGAGGGGACGGGAAGAAAAACATTAGACTCGAACAAAGAAGACCCAGGAAAACATACTCAGAAGGGATGTAAGAACATTTCTAAAACAATCCACAGCAAGGAGATTGGAACAAAACAAAATCCTCTAAACTGCATGCTCGCAAACGCCAGAAGCCTGACAAACAAGATGGAAGAACTAGAAGCAGAAATATCTACAGGTAACTTTGACATAGTGGGAATAACCGAGACATGGTTAGATGAAAGCTATGACTGGGCAGTTAACTTACAGGGTTACAGTCTGTTTAGAAAGGATCGTAAAAATCGGAGAGGAGGAGGGGTTTGTCTCTATGTAAAGTCTTGTCTAAAGTCCACTTTAAGGGAGGATATTAGCGAAGGAAATGAGGATGTCGAGTCCATATGGGTCGAAATTCATGGAGGGAAAAATGGTAACAAAATTCTCATTGGGGTCTGTTACAAACCCCCAAATATAACAGAAACCATGGAAAGTCTACTTCTAAAGCAGATAGATGAAGCTGCAACCCATAATGAGGTCCTGGTTATGGGGGACTTTAACTACCCGGATATTAACTGGGAAACAGAAACCTGTGAAACCCATAAAGGCAACAGGTTTCTGCTAATAACCAAGAAAAATTATCTTTCACAATTGGTGCAGAATCCAACCAGAGGAGCAGCACTTTTAGACCTAATACTATCTAATAGACCTGACAGAATAACAAATCTGCAGGTGGTTGGGCATTTAGGAAATAGCGACCACAATATTGTACAGTTTCACCTGTCTTTCACTAGGGGGACTTGTCAGGGAGTCACAAAAACATTGAACTTTAGGAAGGCAAAGTTTGAACAGCTTAGAGATGCCCTTAATCTGGTAGACTGGGACAATATCCTCAGAAATAAGAATACAGATAATAAATGGGAAATGTTTAAGAACATCCTAAATAGGCAGTGTAAGCGGTTTATACCTTGTGGGAATAAAAGGACTAGAAATGGGAAAAACCCAATGTGGCTAAACAAAGAAGTAAGACAGGCAATTAACAGTAAAAAGGAAGCATTTGCACTACTAAAGTAACATAGTAACATAGTAACATAGTTAGTAAGGCCGAAAAAAGACATTTGTCCATCCAGTTCAGCCTATATTCCATCATAATAAATACCCAGATCTACGTCCTTCTACAGAACCTAATAATTGTATGATACAATATTGTTCTGCACCATTGAAGCTCTAAAAAACTATAGGGAGAAAAATACTTTATCTAAAAAAACTAATTAAAGCTGCCAAAAAGGAAACAGAGAAGCACATTGCTAAGAAGAGTAAAACTAATCCCAAACTGTTCTTCAACTATATCAATAGTGAAAGAATAAAAACTGAAAATGTAGGCCCCTTGAAAAATAGTGAGGAAAGAATGGTTGTAGATGACGAGGAAAAAGCTAACATATTAAACACCTTCTTCTCCACGGTATTCACGGTGGAAAATGAAATGCTAGGTGAAATCCCAAGAAACAATGAAAACCCTATATTAAGGGTCACCAATCTAACCCAAGAAGAGGTGCGAAACCGGCTAAATAAGATTAAAATAGATAAATCTCCGGGTCCGGATGGCATACACCCACGAGTACTAAGAGAACTAAGTAATGTAATAGATAAACCATTATTTCTTATTTTTAGGGACTCTATAGCGACAGGGTCTGTGTCGCAGGATTGGCGCATAGCAAATGTGGTGCCAATATTCAAAAAGGGCTCTAAAAGTGAACCTGGAAATTATAGGCCAGTAAGTCTAACCTCTATTGTTGGTAAAATATTTGAAGGGTTTCTGAGGGATGTTATTCTGGATTATCTCAATGAGAATAACTGTTTAACTCCATGTCAGCATGGGTTTATGAGAAATCGCTCCTGTCAAACCAATCTAATCAGTTTTTATGAAGAGGTAAGCTATAGGCTGGACCACGGTGAGTCATTGGACTTGGTATATCTCATAGTAACATAGTAACATAGTAACATAGTTAGTAAGGCCGAAAAAAGACATTTGTCCATCCAGTTCAGCCTATATTCCATCATAATAAATCCCCAGATTTGCGTCCTTCTACAGAACCTAATAATTGTATGATACAATATTGTTCTGCTCCAGGAAGACATCCAGGCCTCTCTTGAACCCCTCGACTGAGTTCGCCATCACCACCTCCTCAGGCAAGCAATTCCAGATTCTCACTGCCCTAACAGTAAAGAATCCTCTTCTATGTTGGTGGAAAAACCTTCTCTCCTCCAGACGCAAAGAATGCCCCCTTGTGCCCGTCACCTTCCTTGGTATAAACAGATCCTCAGCGAGATATTTGTATTGTCCCCTTATGTACTTATACATGGTTATTAGATCGCCCCTCAGTCGTCTTTTTTCTAGACTAAATAATCCTAATTTCGCTAATCTATCTGGGTATTGTAGTTCTCCCATCCCCTTTATTAATTTTGTTGCCCTCCTTTGTACTCTCTCTAGTTCCATTATATCCTTCCTGAGCACCGGTGCCCAAAACTGGACACAGTACTCCATGTGCGGTCTAACTAGGGATTTGTACAGAGGCAGTATAATGCTCTCATCATGTGTATCCAGACCTCTTTTAATGCACCCCATGATCCTGTTTGCCTTGGCAGCTGCTGCCTGGCACTGGCTGCTCCAGGTAAGTTTATCATTAACTAGGATCCCCAAGTCCTTCTCCCTGTCAGATTTACCCAGTGGTTTCCCGTTCAGTGTGTAATGGTGATATTGATTCCCTCTTCCCATGTGTATAACCTTACATTTATCATTGTTAAACCTCATCTGCCACCTTTCAGCCCAAGTTTCCAACTTATCCAGATCCATCTGTAGCAGAATACTATCTTCTCTTGTATTAACTGCTTTACATAGTTTTGTATCATCTCGATTTTTCCAAAGCGTTTGATACCGTGCCGCACAAGAGGTTGGTACACAAAATGAGAATGCTTGGTCTGGGGGAAAATGTATGTAAATGGGTTAGTAACTGGCTTAGTGATAGAAAGCAGAGGGTGGTTATAAATGGTATAGTCTCTAACTGGGTCGCTGTGACCAGTGGGGTACCGCAGGGGTCAGTATTGGGACCTGTTCTCTTCAAAATATTCATTAATGATCTGGTAGAAGGTTTACACAGTAAAATATCGATATTTGCAGATGATACAAAACTATGTAAAGCAGTTAATACAAGAGAAGATAGTATTCTGCTACAGATGGATCTGGATAAGTTGGAAACTTGGGCTGAAAGGTGGCAGATGAGGTTTAACAATGATAAATGTAAGGTTATACACATGGGAAGAAGGAATCAATATCACCATTACACACTGAATGGGAAACCACTGGGTAAATCTGACAGGGAGAAGGACTTGGGGATCCTAGTTAATGATAAACTTACCTGGAGCGGCCAGTGCCAGGCAGCAGCTGCCAAGGCAAACAGGATCATGGGGTGCATTAAAAGAGGTCTGGATACACATGATGAGAGCATTATACTGCCTCTGTACAAATCCCTAGTTAGACCGCACATGGAGTACTGTGTCCAGTTTTGGGCACCGGTGCTCAGGAAGGATATAATGGAACTAGAGAGAGTACAAAGGAGGGCAACAAAATTAATAAAGGGGATGGGAGAACTACAATACCCAGATAGATTAGCGAAGTTAGGATTATTTAGTCTAGAAAAAAGACGACTGAGGGGCGATCTAATAACCATGTATAAGTATATAAGGGGACAATACAAATATCTCGCTGAGGATCTGTTTATACCAAGGAAGGTGACGGGCACAAGGGGGCATTCTTTGCGTCTGGAGGAGAGAAGGTTTTTCCACCAACATAGAAGAGGATTCTTTACTGTTAGGGCAGTGAGAATCTGGAATTGCTTGCCTGAGGAGGTGGTGATGGCGAACTCAGTCGAGGGGTTCAAGAGAGGCCTGGATGTGTTCCTGGAGCAGAGCAATATTGTATCATACAATTATTAGGTTCTGTAGAAGGACGTAGATCTGGGGATTTATTATGATGGAATATAGGCTGAACTGGATGGACAAATGTCTTTTTTCGGCCTTACTAACTATGTTACTATGTTACTATGATGTACTCGATGCCGATGGCTAGGGTTAGGGTAAATGGGGAGTTATCACAGACCATACAACTGGCTAAAGGGACGAGACAGGGGTGTCCGCTCTCTCCTCTTTTGTTTGCTCTGGATGTGGAACCACTGGCTGCTAAGCTTCGACGATCTGATGAGGTGACTGGGTTTAAATATGGGATGATTGAAGAAAGGGTGGCGTTGTATGCGGATGACATTCTGCTATTTCTGGCTGACCCGGGTACGTCCTTGGAGGGAGCCATTGGGATTATTGAGCGTTTCGGATCGGTGTCGGGACTTAGGATAAACTGGAGTAAGTCTGTCTTGTTTAAGGTGGATGATGATGGTGGGGAGCCACTGGAGGATGGGCGACTGGAGGTGACTAGCCAATTTAAGTACCTTGGAATATGGGTATCTATGCCGGTCACTGAGTATATACATAGAAATCTGACTCCAATCTTAGGTGTTCTTAAAGCGAAAGCGGATGCTTGGCTTAAACTGCATTTATCTGTGGTAGGTAGGGTGAATCTTATTAAAATGATTTTGATGCCAAAAATACTGTATATTCTTCATAATGCGCCAGTTTGGATACCACGTGGGAGATTTAGACAGATTAACTCTCTGTTCAGGAATTTGATATGGGGGAGACAGCATCCGCGTATCAAACTGGAGACACTTCAGCGACCCAAGGAAGATGGGGGATTGGCATTGCCTAACCCTGAAATATATTATCTTGCAGCCCAGAGTCAGCATTTAAAAGGCTGGGCGCATGAAGGGTCATCTGGGGCGGTACAGCAGCTGATGGAAGTGGTGACAAAAAGAAGGCCAGTGGTACAATGTTTGGAGGATGGATCCCTGGGGGCTCTGGGGAAATTATACCCAACTGTGTTGTTGATACGCAGGCTGTGGGGTAGGCTGAGACATATACCGGGGGTCACGGATTTGACTAGATTCTCACCGCTATGGCATAACAGCAACTTACAGGAGTTTGAGGCACTGGGGGTACTGACAGAATGGCAGGTCAAAGGGATTCAGTACGTGTATCAAATAATTGAGCGTGGTGAATTGAAATCATTTTCCCAATTACAGGCGGAATTTGGTCTTGGGACTGTGGGGGAATTTCAGTATTTGCGGATGAGGCATGCTTTTGGAGCTCAGAGTAGAAACGGAGGTATTGGAATTCAGAGGGATATAGTACTGGAGTATGTGTGTAATGAAGGGACTACTGGGGGAGTCATATCTACTTTGTATAAAGATCTGTTGCACACTTTCCTATTGGGGTTTCCAATAATGGCGAGAGCTAAGTGGGAGAGGGATCTGGGTCCAATGGAGAACGAGACTTGGGAGTCGGTGCTAGAATGGGTCCCACGATTGTCACTGAGCGAACCGTATAGACTGTCACAGCTCTATGTGATACACAGGGTTTATAAGTCACCGATGGTGCTATATAAGGCTGGTTTGCGTGATGATTCTGAATGCCCGAGGTGTAAAACTGCAGATGCTGATATACTCCATATGATGTGGACGTGTCCGAGACTGGCTGCTTTTTGGGTGGTAGTTTTGAGTCGTATGGAAGGTGCGTATGGATGTAAGGTGCCAAGGGATCCACTTGTGTGCTTGTTGGGATGTGTGGATGAGATTGGAGTGGATAACAACCTGAAGATAGCTATAGCCAGATTGTTATACATGGCTAGGAAGGTAATAGCTCGAAATTGGATTAGGGAAGAACCGCCGTCAAGAGGAGAGTTCCTCCAGTATGTGAAGCAGGGCCTGACACTGAAAAAGGGGTTTTATAAAAAAAGAGGGAAAATCGAAATGTTCAATAAAATGTGGTCTCCGTGGATTGCTATGGGATAGGGGTATTATAGAGGGAGAGTTAATTAAGGTTCCTAATTAATGGTAATGTTAAATGTGGCTTATATTATTGGCCGAGGGATTAGATAGTATATTGGTCTAATGATGGAAGTGCTAAGCAAGGTGAGCTGCTTTGTTGGGTGGGGTTGGGGGGGTGGTGGGATTGAAGGGGAATGTTTGAAGGGGGGGGGGGAAAGCTTTGTATTGAAAATGAGAATGTAACATGTCATTTATCTTGTTATTCTTAATAAAAATTTATTTGAATAAAAAAAAATAATATAACAAATTTTATTAAGGTCAAACAAGACACTGCAAACAATTAAAAACATTTAAAAACCAAAACGGTACATATCCCAAATAGGGAATACCCCCCCAAGACCCAGAAAATGACTTCATACCAGACAATACATACAGATATAGCATGTAGATTCACACTACAATATGTGATATCAATGAATAAACAATATACAGCTGTTCAGGGCTCAAAAACAATAAGATGTGCTCTATAGGCGTATAGAGATTATATCCATAATGGATAAAAAGTAGAGCTCCCAAAAAAAGGCCCACACACACAATGTATCAATAATATACGGGTAGGGCAGTGTCCTAAGTTAGATGGATCTAATACTTTAGATGTGTACACATCCCGTATGCCTAATTAGCCAAAGGACAACCTCCAGCAGGGCCGGCTCCAGGTTTTTGAGGGCCCCGGGCGAAAGAGTCTCAGTGGGCCCCCCCTTTAACACATACCCCGATTCATGATCGCATATAAACACAGCCATGTAGTATATAACACTGCCCACGTAGTATATAGCAGCCCATGTAGTATATAGCAGCCCACGTAGCATATAGCAGCCCACGTAGTATATAGCAGCGCTGCCCACATAGTATATAGCAGCGCCACTCACTCATGCACTGGTAGGACTAGGAGCTCCTCCTGAATCTGCCTCATAACTTCAGCAGCACGGCAGCCAGCCAGGGGCGGAGATCAGAGCAGAGAATGTGCTCTCTCCCCCCACAAACAATGTCACACTGGCTGCCTTCTCTTAACCCCTATTTGTGCCTGCCTGGCTGCACTCACTGAGTGATAAGATGCTTGTGTCAGAGCTGGCACATAGGGGTTAAGAGAACGCAGCCAGCAGTGACTTTATAGGCCAAGAGAGCATGTTATCTCCTGCTCTGCTCTCCCAGCTGTATCTATGACAGCATGAGTGGGCCCCCCTCTCTCCCCAGGGCCCCGGCATTTGCCCGCTGTGCCGGGTGCTGACGCCGGCCCTGGGGCTGCCCCTCAGTGGGGAGATACTATAGAGCAGCCATATTATACACCCCAATAACAGAACTGGGCTGCCCCTCAGTGGGGAGATACTATAGAGCAGTTATATTATACACCCCAATAACAGAGGGAGGACTGGGCTGCCCCTCAGTGGTGAGATACTATAGAGCAGCCATATTATACACCCCAATAACAAGACTGGGCTGCCCCTCAGTGGGGAGATACTATAGAGCAGCCATATTATACACCCCAATAACAGAACTGGGCTGCCCCTCAGTGGTGAGATACTATAGAGCAGCCATATTATACACGCCAATAACAGAACTGGGCTGCCCCTCAGTGGTGAGATACTATAGAGCAGCCATATTATACACCCCAATAACAGAGGGAGGACTGGGCGGCCCCTCAGTGGTGAGATACTATAGAGCAGTTATATTATACACCCCAATAACAGAGGGAGGACTGGGCTGCCCCTCAGTGGTGAGATACTATAGAGCAGTTATATTATACACCCCAATAACAGAGGGAGGACTGGGCTGCCCCTCAGTGGTGAGATACTATAGAGCAGCCATATTATACACCCCAATAACAGAGGGAGGACTGGGCTGCCCCTCAGTGGTGAGATACTATAGAGCAGCCATATTATACACCCCAATAACAGAGGGAGGACTGGGCTGCCCCTCAGTGGTGAGATACTATAGAGCAGCCATATTATACATCCCAATAACAGAGGGAGGACTGGGCGGCCCCTCAGTGGTGAGATACTATAGAGCAGCCATATTATACACCCCAATAACAGAGGGAGGACTGGGCTGCCCCTCAGTAGTGAGATACTATAGAGCAGCCATATTATACACCCCAATAAGAGGGAGGACTGGGCTGCTCCTCAGTGGTGAGATACTATAGAGCAGCCATATTATACACCCCAATAACAGAGGGAGGACTGGGCGGCCCCTCAGTGGTGAGATACTATAGAGCAGCCATATTATACATCCCAATAACAGAGGGAGGACTGGGCTGCCCCTCAGTGGTGAGATACTATAGAGCAGTTATATTATACACCCCAATAACAGAGGGAGGACTGGGCTGCCCCTCAGTGGTGAGATACTATAGAGCAGCCATATTATACACCCCAATAACAGGACTGGGCTGCCCCTCAGTGGGGAGATACTATAAAGCAGCAATATTATACACCCCAATAACAGAACTGGGCTGCCCCTCAGTGGTGAGATATTATAGAGCAGCCATATTATACACCCCAATAACAGAGGGAGGACTGGGCTGCCCCTCAGTGGGGAGATACTATAGAGCAGCCATATTATACACCCCAATAACAGAACTGGGCTGCCCCTCAGTGGTGAGATACTATAGAGCAGCCATATTATACACCCCAATAACAGAACTGGGCTGCCCCTCAGTGGTGAGATACTATAGAGCAGCCATATTATACATCCCAATAACAGAGGGAGGACTGGGCTGCCCCTCAGTGGGGAGATACTATAGAGTAGCCATATTATACATCCCAATAACAGAGGGAGGACTGGGCTGCCCCTCAGTGGTGAGATACTATAGAGCAGCCATATTATACATCCCAATAACAGAGGGAGGACTGGGCTGCCCCTCAGTGGTGAGATATTATAGAGCAGCCATATTATACATCCCAATAACAGAGGGAGGACTGGGCTGCCCCTCAGTGGTGAGATACTATAGAGCAGCCATATTATACACCCCAATAACAGAGGGAGGACTGGGCTGCCCCTCAGTGGTGAGATACTATAGAGCAGCCATATTATACACCCCAATAACAGAACTGGGCTGCCCCTCAGTGGTGAGATACTATAGAGCAGCCATATTATACACCCCAATAACAGAACTGGGCTGCCCCTCAGTGGTGAGATATTATAGAGCAGCCATATTATACACCCCAATAACAGAGGGAGGACTGGGCTGCCCCTCAGTGGTGAGATACTATAGAGCAGCCATATTATACACCCCAATAACAGAACTGGGCTGCCCCTCAGTGGTGAGATACTATAGAGCAGCCATATTATACACCCCAATAACAGAACTGGGCTGCCCCTCAGTGGTGAGATATTATAGAGCAGCCATATTATACACCCCAATAACAGAGGGAGGACTGGGCTGCCCCTCAGTGGTGAGATACTATAGAGCAGCCATATTATACACCCCAATAACAGAACTGGGCTGCCCCTCAGTGGTGAGATACTATAGAGCAGCCATATTATACACCCCAATAACAGAGGGAGGACTGGGCTGCCCCTCAGTGGTGAGATACAATAGAGCAGCCATATTATACACCCCAATAACAGAACTGGGCTGCCCCTCAGTGGTGAGATACTATAGGGCAGCCATATTATATACCCCAATAACAGAACTGGGCTGCCCCTCAGTGGTGAGATACTATAGAGCAGCCATATTATACACCCCAATAACAGAACTGGGCTGCCCCTCAGTGGTGAGATACTATAGAGCAGCCATATTATACACCCCAATAACAGAACTGGGCTGCCCCTCAGTGGTGAGATACTATAGAGCAGCCATATTATACACCCCAATAACAGAGGGAGGACTGGGCTGCCCCTCAGTGGTGAGATACTATAGAGCAGCCATATTATACACCCCAATAACAGAACTGGGCTGCCCCTCAGTGGTGAGATACTATAGGGCAGCCATATTATATACCCCAATAACAGAACTGGGCTGCCCCTCAGTGGTGAGATACTATAGAGCAGCCATATTATACACCCCAATAACAGAGGGAGGACTGGGCGGCCCCTCAGTGGTGAGATACTATAGAGCAGCCATATTATACACCCCAATAACAGAACTGGGCTGCCCCTCAGTGGTGAGATACTATAGAGCAGCCATATTATACACCCCAATAACAGAACTGGGCTGCCCCTCAGTGGTGAGATATTATAGAGCAGCCATATTATACACCCCAATAACAGAGGGAGGACTGGGCTGCCCCTCAGTGGTGAGATACTATAGAGCAGCCATATTATACATCCCAATAACAGAGGGAGGACTGGGCTGCCCCTCAGTGGTGAGATACTATAGAGCAGCCATATTATACACCCCAATAACAGGAGGAGGACTGGGCGGCCCCTCAGTGGTGAGATACTATAGAGCAGCCATATTATACATCCCAATAACAGAGGGAGGACTGGGCTGCCCCTCAGTGGTGAGATACTATAGAGCAGCCATATTATACACCCCAATAACAGAGGGAGGACTGGGCTGCCCCTCAGTGGTGAGATACTATAGAGCAGCCATATTATACACCCCAATAACAGAGGGAGGACTGGGCTGCCCCTCAGTGGGGAGATACTATAGAGCAGCCATATTATACACCCCAATAACAGAACTGGGCTGCCCCTCAGTGGTGAGATATTATAGAGCAGCCATATTATACATCCCAATAACAGAGGGAGGACTGGGCTGCCCCTCAGTGGTGAGATACTATAGAGCAGCCATATTATACACCCCAATAACAGAGGGAGGACTGGGCTGCCCCTCAGTGGTGAGATACTATAGAGCAGCCATATTATACACCCCAATAACAGAGGGAGGACTGGGCTGCCCCTCAGTGGGGAGATACTATAGAGCAGCCATATTATACACCCCAATAACAGAACTGGGCTGCCCCTCAGTGGTGAGATATTATAGAGCAGCCATATTATACATCCCAATAACAGAGGGAGGACTGGGCTGCCCCTCAGTGGTGAGATACTATAGAGCAGCCATATTATACACCCCAATAACAGGAGGAGGACTGGGCTGCCCCTCAGTGGTGAGATACTATAGAGCAGCCATATTATGCATCCCAATAACAGAGGGAGGACTGGGCTGCCCCTCAGTGGTGAGATACTATAGAGCAGCCATATTATACACCCCAATAACAGAGGGAGGACTGGGCTGCCCCTCAGTGGTGAGATACTATAGAGCAGCCATATTATACACCCCAATAACAGAACTGGGCTGCCCCTCAGTGGTGAGATATTATAGAGCAGCCATATTATACATCCCAATAACAGGAGGAGGACTGGGCTGCCCCTCAGTGGTGAGATACTATAGAGCAGCCATATTATACACCCCAATAACAGAGGGAGGACTGGGCTGCCCCTCAGTGGTGAGATATTATAGAGCAGCCATATTATACATCCCAATAACAGAGGGAGGACTGGGCTGCCCCTCAGTGGTGAGATACTATAGAGCAGCCATATTATACATCCCAATAACAGAGGGAGGACTGGGCTGCCCCTCAGTGGTGAGATACTATAGAGCAGCCATATTATACATCCCAATAACAAAGGGAGGACTGGGCTGCCCCTCAGTGGTGAGATACTATAGAGCAGCCATATTATACACCCCAATAACAGAGGGAGGACTGGGCTGCCCCTCAGTGGTGAGATACTATAGAGCAGCCATATTATACACCCCAATAACAGAGGGAGGACTGGGCTGCCCCTCAGTGGTGAGATACTATAGAGCAGCCATATTATACACCCCAATAACAGGAGGAGGACTGGGCTGCCCCTCAGTGGTGAGATACTATAGAGCAGCCATATTATACATCCCAATAACAGAACTGCGCTGCCCCTCAGTGGTGAGATATTATAGAGCAGCCATATTATACACCCCAATAACAGAGGGAGGACTGGGCTGCCCCTCAGTGGTGAGATACTATAGAGCAGCCATATTATACACCCCAATAACAGAACTGCGCTGCCCCTCAGTGGTGAGATATTATAGAGCAGCCATATTATACACCCCAATAACAGAGGGAGGACTGGGTTGCCCCTCAGTGGTGAGATACTATAGAGCAGCCATATTATACATCCCAATAACAGAGGGAGGACTGGGCTGCCCCTCAGTGGTGAGATATTATAGAGCAGCCATATTATACATCCCAATAACAGGAGGAGGACTGGGCTGCCCCTCAGTCGTGAGATATTATAGAGCAGCCATATTATACATCCCAATAACAGGAGGAGGACTGGGCTGCCCCTCAGTGGTGAGATACTATAGAGCAGCCATATTATACACCCCAATAACAGGAGGAGGACTGGGCTGCCCCTCAGTGGTGAGATACTATAGAGCAGCCATATTATACATCCCAATAACAGGAGGAGGACTGGGCTGCCCCTCAGTGGTGAGATACTATAGAGCAGCCATATTATACACCCCAATAACAGAGGGAGGACTGGGCTGCCCCTCAGTGGTGAGATACTATAGAGCAGCCATATTATACATCCCAATAACAGGAGGAGGACTGGGCTGCCCCTCAGTGGTGAGATACTATAGAGCAGCCATATTATACACCCCAATAACAGAGGGAGGACTGGGCTGCCCCTCAGTGGTGAGATACTATAGAGCAGCCATATTATACATCCCAATAACAGAGGGAGGACTGGGCTGCCCTCAGTGGTGAGATATTATAGAGCAGCCATATTATACACCCCAATAACAGAGGGAGGACTGGACTGCCCCTCAGTGGTGAGATATTATAGAGCAGCCATATTATACATCACAATAACAGAGGGAGGACTGGGCTGCCCCTCAGTGGTGAGATACTATAGAGCAGCCATATTATACACCCCAATAACAGAGGGAGGACTGGGCTGCCCCTCAGTGGTGAGATACTATAGAGCAGCCATATTATACACCCCAATAACAGAACTGGGCTGCCCCTCAGTGGTGAGATACTATAGAGCAGCCATATTATACATCCCAATAACAGGAGGAGGATTGGGCTGCCCCTCAGTGGTGAGATATTATAGAGCAGCCATATTATACATCCCAATAACAGGAGGAGGACTGGGCTGCCCCTCAGTGGTGAGATACTATAGAGCAGCCATATTATACACCCCAATAACAGAGGGAGGACTGGGCTGCTCCTCAGTGGTGAGATACTATAGAGCAGCCATATTATACACCCCAATAACAGAGGGAGGACTGGGCTGCCCCTCAGTGGTGAGATATTATAGAGCAGCCATATTATACACCCCAATAACAGAGGGAGGACTGGGCTGCCCCTCAGTGGTGAGATATTATAGAGCAGCCATATTATACATCCCAATAACAGAGGGAGGACTGGGCTGCCCCTCAGTGGTGAGATACTATAGAGCAGCCATATTATACACCCCAATAACAGAGGGAGGACTGGGCTGCCCCTCAGTGGTGAGATACTATAGAGCAGCCATATTATACACCCCAATAACAGAACTGGGCTGCCCCTCAGTGGTGAGATACTATAGAGCAGCCATATTATACATCCCAATAACAGGAGGAGGATTGGGCTGCCCCTCAGTGGTGAGATATTATAGAGCAGCCATATTATACATCCCAATAACAGGAGGAGGACTGGGCTGCCCCTCAGTGGTGAGATACTATAGAGCAGCCATATTATACACCCCAATAACAGAGGGAGGACTGGGCTGCTCCTCAGTGGTGAGATACTATAGAGCAGCCATATTATACACCCCAATAACAGAGGGAGGACTGGGCTGCCCCTCAGTGGTGAGATACTATAGAGCAGTTATATTATATACCCCAATAACAGGCGGAGGACTGGGCTGCCCCTCAGTGGTGAGATATTATAGAGCAGCCATATTATACACCCCAATAACAGAGGGAGGACTGGGCTGCCCCTCAGTGGTGAGATATTATAGAGCAGCCATATTATACATCCCAATAACAGGAGGAGGACTGGGCTGCTCCTCAGTGGTGAGATACTATAGAGCAGCCATATTATACATCCCAATAACAGAGGGAGGACTGGGCTGCCCCTCAGTGGTGAGATACTATAGAACAGCCATATTATACATCCCAATAACAAAGGGAGGACTGGGCTGCCCCTCAGTGGTGAGATATTATAGAGCAGCCATATTATACATCCCAATAACAGGAGGAGGACTGGGCTGCTCCTCAGTGGTGAGATATTATAGAGCAGCCATATTATACATCCCAATAACAGAGGGAGGACTGGGCTGCCCCTCAGTGGTGAGATATTATAGAGCAGCCATATTATACATCCCAATAACAGAGGGAGGACTGGGCTGCCCCTCAGTGGTGAGATACTATAGAGCAGCCATATTATACACCCCAATAACAGAGGGAGGACTGGGCTGCCCCTCAGTGGTGAGATATTATAGAGCAGCCATATTATACACCCCAATAACAGAGGGAGGACTGGGCTGCTCCTCAGTGGTGAGATACTATAGAGCAGCCATATTATACATCCCAATAACAGGAGGAGGACTGGGCTGCTCCTCAGTGGTGAGATACTATAGAACAGCCATATTATACATCCCAATAACAAAGGGAGGACTGGGCTGCCCCTCAGTGGTGAGATATTATAGAGCAGCCATATTATACATCCCAATAACAGGAGGAGGACTGGGCTGCTCCTCAGTGGTGAGATACTATAGAGCAGCCATATTATACATCCCAATAACAGAGGGAGGACTGGGCTGCCCCTCAGTGGTGAGATATTATAGAGCAGCCATATTATACATCCCAATAACAGGAGGAGGACTGGGCTGCCCCTCAGTGGTGAGATATTATAAAGCAGCCATATTATACATCCCAATAACAGAGGGAGGACTGGGCTGCCCCTCAGTGGTGAGATACTATAGAGCAGCCATATTATACACCCCAATAACAGAGGGAGGACTGGGCTGCCCCTCAGTGGTGAGATATTATAGAGCAGCCATATTATACATCCCAATAACAGGAGGAGGACTGGGCTGCTCCTCAGTGGTGAGATACTATAGAACAGCCATATTATACATCCCAATAACAAAGGGAGGACTGGGCTGCCCCTCAGTGGTGAGATATTATAGAGCAGCCATATTATACATCCCAATAACAGGAGGAGGACTGGGCTGCTCCTCAGTGGTGAGATATTATAGAGCAGCCATATTATACATCCCAATAACAGAGGGAGGACTGGGCTGCCCCTCAGTGGTGAGATACTATAGAGCAGCCATATTATACACCCCAATAACAGAGGGAGGACTGGGCTGCCCCTCAGTGGTGAGATATTATAGAGCAGCCATATTATACATCCCAATAACAGAGGGAGGACTGGGCTGCCCCTCAGTGGTGAGATACTATAGAGCAGCCATATTATACACCCCAATAACAGAGGGAGGACTGGGCTGCCCCTCAGTGGTGAGATATTATAGAGCAGCCATATTATACACCCCAATAACAGAGGGAGGACTGGGCTGCTCCTCAGTGGTGAGATACTATAGAGCAGCCATATTATACATCCCAATAACAGGAGGAGGACTGGGCTGCTCCTCAGTGGTGAGATACTATAGAACAGCCATATTATACATCCCAATAACAAAGGGAGGACTGGGCTGCCCCTCAGTGGTGAGATATTATAGAGCAGCCATATTATACATCCCAATAACAGGAGGAGGACTGGGCTGCTCCTCAGTGGTGAGATACTATAGAGCAGCCATATTATACATCCCAATAACAGAGGGAGGACTGGGCTGCCCCTCAGTGGTGAGATATTATAGAGCAGCCATATTATACATCCCAATAACAGGAGGAGGACTGGGCTGCCCCTCAGTGGTGAGATATTATAGAGCAGCCATATTATACATCCCAATAACAGAGGGAGGACTGGGCTGCCCCTCAGTGGTGAGATACTATAGAGCAGTCATATTATACACCCCAATAACAAAGGGAGGACTGGGCTGCCCCTCAGTGGTGAGATACTATAGAGCAGCCATATTATACACCCCAATAACAAAGGGAGGACTGGGCTGCCCCTCAGTGGTGAGATACTATAGAGCAGCCATATTATACATCCCAATAACAGGAGGAGGACTGGGCTGCCCCTCAGTGGTGAGATACTATAGAGCAGCCATATTATACACCCCAATAACAGAGGGAGGACTGGGCTGCCCCTCAGTGGTGAGATATTATAGAGCAGCCATATTATACATCCCAATAACAGAGGGAGGACTGGGCTGCCCCTCAGTGGTGAGATATTATAGAGCAGCCATATTATACACCCCAATAACAGAGGGAGGACTGGGCTGCTCCTCAGTGGTGAGATACTATAGAGCAGCCATATTATACATCCCAATAACAAAGGGAGGACTGGGCTGCCCCTCAGTGGTGAGATACTATAGAGCAGCCATATTATACACCCCAATAACAGAGGGAGGACTGGGCTGCCCCTCAGTGGTGAGATACTATAGAGCAGCCATATTATACACCCCAATAACAGAACTGCGCTGCCCCTCAGTGGGGAGATACTATTATAATTGACAAATGCTTGAGAAGAACGATGGCAAAAAACGTGCTGGGGTTGGACGACTTGTCATTTTGCTACTTTTGATTTTCCACACCAATTATCTATCGTCTCCATATTTACGGATTCAGTTTTTGTTTATTTTGACCACCAGGAAATTATTGTATTTCTATTAGGCAGTTTTTAATACTGCAATTTGTACAGTCAATATTACATCGTTGCCTTATTTGTGCATAATGTAAAAATACTTATATTTCCTCATTTATTTCATGTGTGTTTATATTTCTGTGGTCAATTAATTTTTTATAATCAAAAATTAAATAATTTTAGTTTACAGCAAGTTCATGAATGACTGCTGCAACGGGTCCTCCAGCTACCTGTGGGTAGTATAACAGAAGTACAACATAGGGTGCAGGGCGACGCCTAAACCACAAAACCGGCAGGTAAAGAACACATGCACAGATAGAATAAAGAGATCAGGTAAAAACCTGCCTGTAAGCAGTAGCTAAATCTGACCGATAAGGGGAAGGCATAAAGGTGGTAATATACAGATAAAAAACAAGCGAGAGTTCAGAACGCCATATAGAACCTGCCCATGAAAGGAACAGCACTAGTCCGGTAGGAAGTCAGTCATGGGGGGCAAAAAGAAGCCCAACGCGTGTCGCCACGGAGTGGCTTCGTCAGGGGCAGAGGTAACAATGTCCGTATGTTGACGCTTATATATACAACTATCTAAATAAGTTACCATAACAGCTGAGCGGATCCTCCTCAGGGAACAACAGCAGGCTCCATAATAGACGCAATAGCGCCATGTTGGAGACCAGAAGTGTAACCATGGTACCGGATGTGACGCCGGCGGGTATACCAAGATGGAAAGTATCGGCTAGTGCGCATGCGCTAAGAGCGGTCACCTACTGCAAATCACCAAGAGAGCTGGTCAGAAGGTGTACAAACATGGAGGCGCCACAGCACAATGCGCAAGCGCATTTAGTGCGTACAGAGCATCCAGCATATCGTAAAAATTTTTAGAGTTCAAGAGATATGAACACAAAAGGCTAGTACGCCCCGTATACAACATGAAAGAAGCGATACATGTTGTTAGATGTTATTTTATATGCTCGCCAACGGGTGTGACAGGATGGAAGGCCGCAAATAATATACGCATGCGCAAAGAAGGGTCGCCTATTACAAGGCACTGAAGGTGTAGAAAGTAAGGCGTACCAAAGAATAGGGGCGCAACAAAATGGTGCGCAGGCGCCAGAGCACATTAGATGCTTATACAACGTCCTACTTGCCATAGGTAATAATAAGGCATATACACAATAAACAAATAATTAATAAACCCCATATATAGACCTTGAAAAAAGGTGATAGTCCACAATGCTATATATTAGTTCAGATGCTCAGATTTGACGCGAATATCAAATAAAGAGATGATAGAAGTGATATGCATGCTAGAACCGATGACCAATCAGTTGTTATATTATAGAAGTATACGTATAGAATGTCCGGATCGTACAAAGATCGACAAAGATGTATGTACCGCATACATTGACAGAGGTCCCCAGTATTGTTATATTCATATAATAGCTATTACATAGTAACATAGTTAGTAAGGCCGAAAAAAGACATTTGTCCATCCAGTTCAGCCTATATTCCATCATAATAAATACCCAGATCTACGTCCTTCTACAGAACCTAATAATTGTATGATACAATATTGTTCTGCTCCAGGAAGACATCCAGGCCTCTCTTGAACCCCTCGACTGAGTTCGCCATCACCACCTCCTCAGGCAAGCAATTCCAGATTCTCACTGCCCTAACAGTAAAGAATCCTCTTCTATGTTGGTGGAAAAACCTTCTCTCCTCCAGACGCAAAGAATGCCCCCTTGTGCCCGTCACCTTCCTTGGTATAAACAGATCCTCAGCGAGATATTTGTATTGTCCCCTTATATACTTATACATGGTTATTAGATCGCCCCTCAGTCGTCTTTTTTCTAGACTAAATAATCCTAATTTCGCTAATCTATCTGGGTATTGTAGTTCTCCCATCCCCTTTATTAATTTTGTTGCCCTCCTTTGTACTCTCTCTAGTTCCATTATATCCTTCCTGAGCACCGGTGCCCAAAACTGGACACAGTACTCCATGTGCGGTCTAACTAGGGATTTGTACAGAGGCAGTATAATGCTCTCATCATGTGTATCCAGACCTCTTTTAATGCACCCCATGATCCTGTTTGCCTTGGCAGCTGCTGCCTGGCACTGGCTGCTCCAGGTAAGTTTATCATTAACTAGGATCCCCAAGTCCTTCTCCCTGTCAGATTTACCCAGTGGTTTCCCGTTCAGTGTGTAATGGTGATATTGATTCCCTCTTCCCATGTGTATAACCTTACATTTATCATTGTTAAACCTCATCTGCCACCTTTCAGCCCAAGTTTCCAACTTATCCAGATCCATCTGTAGCAGAATACTATCTTCTCTTGTATTAACTGCTTTACATAGTTTTGTATCATCTGCAAATATCGATATTTTACTGTGTAAACCTTCTACCAGATCATTAATGAATATGTTGAAGAGAACAGGTCCCAATACTGACCCCTGCGGTACCCCACTGGTCACAGCGACCCAGTTAGAGACTATACCATTTATAACCACCCTCTGCTTTCTATCACTAAGCCAGTTACTAACCCATTTACACACATTTTCCCCCAGACCAAGCATTCTCATTTTGTGTACCAACCTCTTGTGCGGCACGGTATCAAACGCTTTGGAAAAATCGAGATATACCACGTCCAATGACTCACCGTGGTCCAGTCTATAGCTTACCTCTTCATAAAAACTGATTAGATTGGTTTGACAGGAGCGATTTCTCATAAACCCATGCTGATATGGAGTTAAACAGTTATTCTCATTGAGATAATCCAGAATAACATCCCTCAGAAACCCTTCAAATATTTTACCAACAATAGAGGTTAGACTTACTGGCCTATAATTTCCAGGTTCACTTTTAGAGCCCTTTTTGAATATTGGCACCACATTTGCTATGCGCCAGTCCTGCGGGACAGACCCTGTCGCTATAGAGTCCCTAAAAATAAGAAATAATGGTTTATCTATTACATTACTTAGTTCTCTTAGTACTCGTGGGTGTATGCCATCCGGACCCGGAGATTTATCTATTTTAATCTTATTTAGCCGGTTTCGCACCTCTTCTTGGGTTAGATTGGTGACCCTTAATATAGGGTTTTCATTGTTTCTTGGGATTTCACCTAGCATTTCATTTTCTACCGTGGAGAAGAAGGTGTTTAATATGTTAGCTTTTTCCTCGTCATCTACAACCATTCTTTCCTCACTATTTTTTAAGGGGCCTACATTTTCAGTTTTTATTCTTTTACTATTGATATAGTTGAAGAACAGTTTGGGATTAGTTTTACTCTCCTTAGCAATGTGCTTCTCTGTTTCCTTTTTGGCAGCCTTAATTAGTTTTTTAGATAAAGTATTTTTCTCCCTATAGTTTTTTAGAGCTTCAATGGTGCCATCCTGCTTTAGTAGTGCAAATGCTTTCTTTTTACTGTTAATTGCCTGTCTTACTTCTTTGTTTAGCCACATTGGGTTTTTCCTATTTCTAGTCCTTTTATTCCCACAAGGTATAAACCGCTTACACTGCCTATTTAGGATGTTCTTAAACATTTCCCATTTATTATCTGTATTCTCATTTCTGAGGATATTGTCCCAGTCTACCAGATTAAGGGCATCTCTAAGCTGTTCAAACTTTGCCTTCCTAAAGTTCAGTGTTTTTGTGACTCCCTGACAAGTCCCCCTAGTGAAAGACAGGTGAAACTGCACAATATTGTGGTCGCTATTTCCTAAATGCCCAACCAACCAGGACCTCATTATGGGTTGCAGCTTCATCTATCTGCTTTAGAAGTAGACTTTCCATGCTTTCTGTTATATTTGGGGGTTTGTAACAGACCCCAATGAGAATTTTGTTACCATTTTTCCCTCCATGAATTTCAACCCATATGGACTCGACATCCTCATTCCCTTCGCTAATATCCTCCCTTAAAGTGGACTTTAGACAAGACTTTACATAGAGACAAACCCCTCCTCCTCTCCGATTTTTACGATCCTTTCTAAACAGACTGTAACCCTGTAAGTTAACTGCCCAGTCATAGCTTTCATCTAACCATGTCTCGGTTATTCCCACTATGTCAAAGTTACCTGTAGATATTTCTGCTTCTAGTTCTTCCATCTTGTTTGTCAGGCTTCTGGCGTTTGCGAGCATGCAGTTTAGAGGATTTTGTTTTGTTCCAATCTCCTCACTGTGGATTGTTTTAGAAATGTTCTTACCTCCCTTCTGAGTATGTTTTCCTGGGTCGTCTTTGTTCGAGTCTAATGTTTTTCTTCCCGTCCCCTCTTCTTCTAGTTTAACGCCCTCCTGATGAGTGTAGCGAGTCTTCTGGCGAATGTGTGTTTCCCAGGTTTGTTGAGGTGTAGTCCGTCTCTGGCGAGGAGTCCATCATACCAGTAATTCACACCGTGGTCCAGGAATCCAAATCCTTGTTGTCTGCACCATCGTCTTAGCCAGTTGTTTGCATCAAGGATCCTGTTCCATCTCCTGGTGCCATGCCCGTCTACTGGAAGGATAGAAGAAAAAACTACCTGTGCATCCAGTTCCTTTACTTTCTTCCCCAACTCTTCAAAGTCCTTGCAGATTGTCGGTAGGTCCTTCCTTGCCGTGTCATTGGTGCCAACATGTATCAGAAGAAATGGGTGGACGTCCTTGGAGCTGAAGAGCTTTGGTATCCTATCGGTCACATCCTTGATCATCGCACCTGGAAGGCAGCATACTTCTCTTGCAGTTATGTCCGGTCTGCAGATGGCTGCTTCGGTGCCTCTCAGTAGTGAGTCTCCCACCACCACCACTCTTCGTTGCTTCTTGGCTGTACTTTTTGCTGTCACTTGTTGCTGTGTGCCCTTTTCTTTTTTGCTTGCTGGTATTGCTTCATTCTTAGGTGTGCCATCTTCATCCTCTACAAAGATTTGATATCGGTTCTTCAGTTGTGTGGTTGGTGATTTCTCCATGGTCTTCTTGCTTCTTTTGGTCACATGCTTCCACTCATCTGCTTTTGGAGGTTCTCTGACACTTTTTGCACCTTCTGTGACCAGTAGAGATGCTTCTGTTCTGTCTAGAAAGTCTTCATTCTCTTTGATGAGTTTCAAAGTTGCTATTCTTTCTTCCAGACCCCGCACCTTTTCTTCTAAAAGGGCAACTAGTCTACACTTCTGACAGATGAAATTGGATTCTTCTTCTGGTCGATCTGTGAACATGTAGCACATGCTGCAGCTCACCATGTAGGTTGTCACATCTGCCATGTTGCTCCTAGATCCTGCTGACTTGCTGTGTGTTTTCCTTCTTGTGTAATCTACTCAGCCAAGCTCTCTTGCAATAATGTCCTACAGGCAAAAATTCGGCGCGCGGTTTGGTGATGCTTTCGAAGCAGCTGGTCCCGGCTGTACCCAACGATCTTCTAGCTTAGGGAGACTTCGCTTCTCCCAGAAGGCACCTGGAATATGCAAATTAGCCTCCTGAAGCTTGAATCCCTGGTTTGGTGATGCTTTCGAAGCAGCTGGTCCCGGCTGTACCCAACGATCTTCTAGCTTAGGGAGACTTCGCTTCTCCCAGAAGGCACCTGGAATATGCAAATTAGCCTCCTGAAGCTTGAATCCCTGGTTTGGTGATGCTTTCGAAGCAGCTGGTCCCGGCTGTACCCAACGATCTTCTAGCTTAGGGAGACTTCGCTTCTCCCAGAAGGCACCTGGAATATGCAAATTAGCCTCCTGAAGCTTGAATCCCTGGTTATTAATGGGTATTGAACCCATTCTACGCCCGGGTGGCGAGCATTTATATTGGTATATGGTCTCCATCCTGGTATGTGCTGCTCCATCCTGCGTCCCCATCCTGTCATGTGCTGCTCCATCCTTCGTCCCCATCCTGTCATGTGCTGCACCCATCCTGCGTCCCCATCCTGTCATGTGCTGCACCCATCCTGCGTCCCCATCCTGTCATGTGCTGCACCCATCCTGCGTCCCCATCCTGTCATGTGCTGCACCCATCCTGCGTCCCCATCCTGTCATGTGCTGCACCCATCTTGCGTCCCCATCCTGTCATGTGCTGCACCCATCTTGCGTCCCCATCCTGTCATGTGCTGCACCCATCCTGCGCCTCCATTCTGACATGTGCTGCTCCCATCCTGCGCCCCCATTCTGACATGTGCTGCACCCATCCTGCGCCTCCATTCTGACATGTGCTGCACCCATCCTGCGCCTCCATTGACATGTGCTGCACCCATCCTGCGCCTCCATTCTGGCATTTGCTGCTCTCATCCTGCGCCCCCATCCTGTGATGTGTTGCTCCCATCCTGCGCCCTCGTTCTGTCATGTGCTGCTTCCATCCTGCGCCCCCGTTCTGTCATGTGCTGCTGCCATCCTGCGCCCCCGTTCTGTCATGTGCTGCTCCCATCCTGCGCCCCCGTTCTGTCATGTGCTGCTCCCATCCTGCGCCCCCCGTTCTGTCATGTGCTGCCCTATTCTGTCATGTGCTGCTCCCATCCTGCGCCCCCATTCTGTCATGTGCTGCCCTATTCTGTCATGTGGTGCTCCCATCCTGCGCCTCCATTCTGACATGTGCTGCACCCATCCTGCGCCTCCATTCTGACATGTGCTGCACCCATCCTGCGCCTCCATTCTGACATGTACTGCACCCATCCTGCGCCTCCATTCTGTCATTTGCTGCTCTCATCCTGCGCCCCCATCCTGTCATGTGCTGCTCCCATCCTGCGCCCCCGTTCTGTCATGTGCTGCTTCCATCCTGCGCCCCCGTTCTGTCATGTGCTGCCGCCATCCTGCGCCCCGTTCTGTCATGTGCTGCTTCCATCCTGCACCCCCGTTCTGTCATGTGCTGCCGCCATCCTGCGCCCCCGTTCTGTCATGTGCTGCTCCCATCCTGCGTCCCCATCCTGTCATGTCCTGCTCCCATCCTGCGCCACCGTTCTGTCATGTGCTGCCCTATTCTGTCATGTGCTGCTCCCATCCTGCGCCCCCTTCTGTCATGTGCTGCTCCCATCCTGCGCCACCATTCTTTAATTTGCTGCTCCCATCCATATGCCCCATACGCTGCTCCATAAAGGTTTATGGCCCCCATAAAATGCTCCATAGTATATGCCCCCGTACACTGCTCAATTATGGTTTATGGCCCCATAAGATGCTCCATTATGGTTTATGGCCCCATAAGATGCTCCATTGTATATGCCCCGTATGCTGCTGCAATATATATAAAAAAAAAATACCATACTCACCTATGGTCGCTGGGCGCCGAGTGCTGGGGGGCCTGAGCAGGCGGGGACATCGGCGCGCTGTGGGAGTCAGGTTCCGGTATCGCCGCCAGCTCAGGCCCCCCAGCACTTACTATATTCACCTGGCCCCGTTCCACAACTGCGCGCATTAAGCGCGTCATCATGCCCTCTGAACTGAAGGTCACAGGCCGAGGACCGGGAAGATGGCGGCGCGCAGCGGTGGAACGGGGCCAGGTGAATATAGCCGATACTCACCCTCCTTGGGGTCCCTGCTTCTCTGTTGGAGATCGTGGTGTGCGTTCAGTGTTTATGCATACCGCGATCTCCTGGGAGCGCCACTCTGTGAGGCCCAGACTGCGCCGGCGCTTGCGCAGTCTAGAAAGGCTTCGGACAGAGTGACGCTCCCAGCGTTATATTATAGATATCCCCAATTTCATAACAAAAATGCTTAAATGGAGGGGTAGTAATAAACATTTACGCATGCGCCAGAGCGAAATAGTAGGTGCGATGCCTCACACCAAAATAATAAAATATATAGAGTGTGCTACACACAAGGCATAACAAACTCAGTACCAATGGATGTGGCGTACCTTATAGTATCTGTGATAGTCTGCATAACTATGACTAAAGACGCCAAATAAGATGGTACGCGTGTCCTATGTCGTAGTATCTAGAGCAGTTACTGAAAATAATATTTTCCATTGATATAACATATATCCAAAATAAATAGTATATGAAGCGTAATAATAAGAACACCCATATAGGTACATTGTATAATTGGAGCCCAAAAGAAATTTAGAATGCCATAGAGTGGTAATAGTGCAAATATAGCTCCAACCGGCATCTATGCACCCAAAGAGATAATGCTGTCTAACAGACATGGCAAATGTAGTCCAAAAAGGTGGAGGCAGTGAATATACTATATAGAACTCTGACGATAATGATAGTACTGGGTCACGTGCCACAACACAATTTATAGCAAGCATTCCCACGCTTGGAATCTTTTGAAAACCACAGCAGTCCAAAGGACCAAATGCGGTTAATGACGCATGAAAATATTTATACAGCATATATACGCACCATCCCAAGTGGTACTGCACACAAAGCAATACGATATGGATTGTCTCACAAGATTGTAGCCAAAGGTTATACAACTTTCTTTATTATTGTTTATCGTCCAGGGAAAGACATTCTCATATCAGTTGAAGAACGATAGGTACCTAAAGAAAGAGGCCATCGAGCCTTAAGGGTCACATGATCAATGCTGTAAGGCAATAGACTACAGCAATAGGCGAATAAAGGTGTAGAAAGCACAACAATATCTCAAAGTCTTATACACGTGACCAGCTACAAGATATCGAGAATCTAGACTCCTAAAAGAGGAGGAGGGGAAAAGATAAAAGAGAGAAGTCACAGAAAGCAAAAAAATGACTTGATCAAGGGCGCACCCCATATATATAGACCAGATACACTGCCCCCAGAAAGAACAACCCATATGGTATAGATCCTTAATAATAGAGTCATATACTCATTACAAAGGAGGATAATATGGACAGAACCTCTTGGAAGCCACCAGGAGCAGGCTGACAACTTTGACGACAGATTTCCCAAGTCACAGTTTTTTATAGAAACCGGTGAAAAGCATTTCCTCATTGAGCCCTTGAGGTGCCAGACTCTTTAAGTTAAAGATCCACTTAGTTTCACAGCGGAGTAAGTTGTTTGTGATATCACCTCCTCTAATATTAGTCCGAACACTTTCAAGTCCCATAACTTTGAACCCGGACGTGTTGCCCTGATGGACATCCAAGAAATGCATTGCCACTGATGTTAACACCTTCTTCCTCTCTCGATCTCTACGGGCCGTGGAGATATTGGATAGATGTTGCTGTGTCTGTCTTCTGAGTTCTTGTGTCGTTTGTCCGACGTAAATTTTCGGACAATCGCAGAATATCGCATAAATGATGTTTCTGGATCTACAGGTGAAAAATTCTCTGGGTCGAATCTGAAAAGAGAGGGTAGAGACTGAAAAGCCATCCTGTGCTATCATATATTGGCAGATGGTACAGTTGCCACATGGATAGGAGCCATAAATCCTAGTGCCCCTGTTTAGTCTTGTAGTGGGCCGTTGGTAGTGGCTGTGACACAGAGAGTCCCTCAAATTTTTGGCTCTTCTGGCCAGCAAACAAGGTGATCTGGACACAAAAGGCACGATTCTTTTTTCACTCATAAGGATATCCCAATTGTTGTTGAGTATTTTACGGATATCCGCCCACCGATTATTAAAGGTGGTAATTACAGAAAGGGGACGAGAAACATCACGTACCTTTTTTGTGAGCAGGTTACTCCTATCTTGCTGTAAGGCATGTTGAAAAGCACCCGAGATAGCCCTTCCAGGATACCCCCTCTTCTTGAATCGGCACAAGAGATCTTTGGACTGTTGCAAGACGTCTGTATCAGTACTGCAGTTTCTTCTTAACCGAAGGAACTGTCCCTTTGGGATCCCCTTCTTCAGATAGTGCGGATGGAAACTTGTATAGTGGAGGAGACTATTGGTGGCGGTGGTTTTTCTGAATAGAGAGCTCACGATACCTGAGTTCTGGATGGAAAGTTTAAGATCAAGAAAATCAATGCTATGATCAGAGACAACAGATGTGAGTTTGATGTTACAAGAGTTCTCGTTTAGGTCCATAATGAACCTATTACAATCCTCCAAAGGGCCAGTCCATAGCAGCAGAATGTCATCAATGTAGCGTTGCCACACCAAAACATTGGATGTAAACGCCTGAGGTTTATAGACAATCAACTCCTCCCACCATCCAAGAAATAGATTGGCATATGATGGTGCACAACGTGCCCCCATCGCCGTACCAAATAACTGACGAAAGAACTTCCTATCGAAGAATGTCTTTCCCTGGACGATAAACAATAATAAAGAAAGTTGTATAACCTTTGGCTACAATCTTGTGAGACAATCCATATCGTATTGCTTTGTGTGCAGTACCACTTGGGATGGCGCGTATATATGCTGTATAAATATTTTCATGCGTCGTTAACCGCATTTGGTCCTTTGGACTGCTGTGGTTTTCAAAAGATTCCAAGCGTGGGAATGCTTGCTATAAATTGTGTTGTGGCACGTGACCCAGTACTATCATTATCGTCAGAGTTCTATATCGTATATTCACTGCCTCCACCTTTTTGGACTACATTTGCCATGTCTGTTAGACAACATTATCTCTTTGGGTGCATAGATGCCCGTTGGAGCTATATTTGCACTATTACCACTCTATGGCATTCTAAATTTCTTTTGGGATCCAATTATACAATGTACCTATATGGGTGTTCTTATTATTACGCTTCATATAGTATTTATTTTGGATATATGTTATATCAATGGAAAATATTATTTTCAGTAACTGCTCTAGATACTACGACATAGGACACGCGTACCATCTTATTTGGCGTCTTTAGTCATAGTTATGCAGACTATCACAGATACTATATGGTACGCCACATCCATTGGTACTGAGTTTGTTATGCCTTGTGTGTAGCACACTCTATATATTTTATTATTTTGGTGTGAGGCATCGCACCTACTACTATTTCGCTCTGGCGCATGCGTAAATGTTTATTACTACCCCTCCATTTAAGCATTTTTGTTATGAAATTGGGGATATATATGAATATAACAATACTGGGGACCTCTGTCAATGTATGCGGTACATACATCTTTGTCGATCTTTGTACGATCCGGACATTCTATACGTACAGTGGGGCAAAAAAGTATTTAGTCAGTCAGCAATAGTGCAAGTTCCACCACTTAAAAAGATGAGAGGCGTCTGTAATTTACATCATAGGTAGACCTCAACTATGTGAGACAAACTGAGAAAAAAAAATCCAGAAAATCACATTGTCTGTTTTTTTATCATTTTTTTTGCATATTATGGTGGAAAATAAGTATTTTCTTGAACTCTAAAAAATTTTTACGATATGCTGGACGCTCTGTACGCACTAAATGCGCTTGCGCATTGTGCTGTGGCGCCTCCATGTTTGTACAACTTCTGACCAGCTCTCTTGGTAATTTGCAGTAGGTGACCGCTCTTAGCGCATGCGCACTAGCCGATACTTTCCATCTTGGTATACCCGCCGGCGTCACATCCGGTACCATGGTTACACTTCTGGTCTCCAACATGGCGCTATTGCGTCTATTATGGAGCCTGCTGTTGTTCCCTGAGGAGGATCCGCTCAGCTGTTATGGTAACTTATTTAGATAGTTGTATATATAAGCGTCAACATACGGACATTGTTACCTCTGCCCCTGACGAAGCCACTCCGTGGCGACACGCGTTGGGCTTCTTTTTGCCCCCCATGACTGACTTCCTACCGGACTAGTGCTGTTCCTTTCATGGGCAGGTTCTATATGGCGTTCTGAACTCTCGCTTGTTTTTTATCTGTATATTACCCACCTTTATGCCTTCCCCTTATCGGTCAGATTTAGCTACTGCTTACAGGCAGGTTTTTACCTGATCTCTTTATTCTATCTGTGCATGTGTTCTTTACCTGCCGGTTTTGTGGTTTAGGCGTCGCCCTGCACCCTATGTTGTACTTCTGTTATACTACCCACAGGTAGCTGGAGGTTGTCCTTTGGCTCATTAGGCATACGGGATGTGTACACATCTAAAGTATTAGATCCATCTAACTTAGGACACTGCCCTACCCGTATTTTATTGATACATTGTGTGTGTGGGCCTTTTTTTGGGAGCTCTACTTTTTATCCATTATGGATATAATCTCTATACGCCTATAGAGCACATCTTATTGTTTTTGAGCCCTGAACAGCTGTATATTGTTTATTCATTGATATCACATATTGTAGTGTGAATCTACATGCTATATCTGTATGTATTGTCTGGTATGAAGTCATTTTCTGGGTCTTGGGGGGTATTCCCTATTTGGGATATGTACCGTTTTAGTTTTTAAATGTTTTTAATTGTTTGCAGTGTCTTGTTTGACCTTAATAAAATGTATTATATTATTTATCTAGGATTTATTATTTTTTGGTGATCCCTGGTGTTGTGTATGTCTCTTTTCTTCCTTTTCATTACTCGATTTGTACGCAACCATTCTGACTGGATTGGTGGAGTCCAAACCCTTTGGAGGTGATTTTGTAAACATTTCTAGCTTTATGAACATATCTTCTTTGGAGTTCATCAGAAATCTCCTTTGTTCTTCCCATAATACACTTCCACAAATATGGTTTGAGGACATCAGACTTTGATAGATCCCTATTCTTTGAATAAAACAGGCTGCCCACTCTCACCCGATTGTCATCTCATAGATTGACAGCACCAGACTCTAAAGGTTCACATACTTTTTTCACTCACAGTCATGTAATATTGGATCACTTTCATAAAAAAATAAAATGAAAAATTCTAATATTTTTTACTCATTTGTTTTATTACTTTTAGGAATGGTGTGAAAATCTTGTGTAGTTTTAGGTCAAATTTATGCAGAAAAATTGAAAATTCTGAAGGGTTCACAAATGTTTGTGTAGCAATGCATTGACAATAACAATGTGCAATTAGCATGATAACACAGAAAATAATGTTATAACATATATACATTAGTATAAAATAAGCTATAAGGAGGTAGAGAAAAGAGAAAACTCACAAAAGCAGGGACAGGGCACGCCACATATACCGCTATATTATTACTACTTATTACAAGATAGCGGGACATGGACAATATATGAAGAAAAACTCAGTGTAAAAAAGGACGTGTGCAGAGGGTGGTAAATGCCGCAAGGACCGTGGATGACGTGATGGCCGTGTGATCAGTCACATTCGTGTGGAAACAGTAAGGTTCCTGGCTGGGCAGCAAAAGGAGCTTCATATAGTTCTTTTTATACAGTTAAGTCCATATATATTTGGACAGAGACGACTTTTTTCTAATTTTGATTATAGACATTACCACAATGAATTTTAAACAAAACAATTCAGATGCAGTTGAAGTTCAGACTTTCAGCTTTCTTTTGAGGGTATCCACATTAAAATTGGATGAAGGGTTTAGGAGTTTCAGCTCCTTAACATGTGCCACCCTGTTTTTAAAGGGACCAAAGGTAATTGGACAATTGACTCCAGGGCTATCTCATGGACAGGTGTAGACAATCCCTTCGTTATGTCATTCTCAATTAAGCAGATAAAAGGCCTGGAGTTGATTTGAGGTGTGGTGCTTGCATTTGGAAGGTTTTGCTGTGAAGTAAACATGCGGTCAAAGGAGCTCTCCATGCAGGTGAAACAAGCCATCCTTAAGCTGCGAAAACAGAAAACACCCATCCGAGAAATTGTTGCAATATTAGGAGTGGCAAAATCTACAGTTTGGTCCATCCTGAGAAAGAAAGAAAGCACTGGTGAACTCATCAATGGAAAAAGACCTGGGCGCCCACGGAAGACAACAGTGGTGGATGATGGCAGAATAATCTCCATGGTGAAGAGAAACCCCTTCACAACAGCCGACCAAGGGAACAACACTCTCCAGGAGGAAGGCGTATCAATATCCAAATCTACCATAAAGAGAAGACTGCATGAAAGTAACTACAGAGGGTTCACTGCACGGTGCAAGCCACTCATAAGAATCAAGAATAAAAAGGCTAAAAAACATCTAAAAAAGCCGCACAGTTCTGGAAGAACATTCTATGGACAGATGAAACCAAGATCAACCTCTACCAGAATGATGGAAAGAGAAAACTATGGCGAAGGCGTGGTCCAGCTCATGATCCAAAGCATACCACATCATCAGTAAACCCGGCGGAGGCAGTGTGATGGCGCGGGCATGCATAAACCCGGCGGAGGCAGTGTGATGGCGCGGGCATGCATGGCTGCCAGTGGCACTGGGTCACTAGTGTTTATTGATGATGTGACACAGGGCAGACGAATGAATTCTGAGGTCTTCAGAGCCGCCATACTGTGTGCTCAGATCCAGCCACATGCAGCCAAACTACATACTACAGATGGACAATGACCCAAAACAAAGCCAAAGCAACCAGGAGTTTATTAAAGCAAAGAAGTGGAATATTCTGGAATGGCCAAGTCAGTCACCTGATCTCAACCCAATTGAGCAGCATTTCACTTGTTAAAGACTAAACTTCAGTCAGAAAGGCCCACAAACAAACAGCAACTGAAAACCACCGCAGTGAAGGCCTGGAAGAGCATCAAAAAGGAGGAAACACAGCGTGTGGTGATGTCCATGAGTTCAAGACTTCAGGCAGTCATTGCCAACAAGGGGTTTTTAACCAAGTACTAAAAATGAACATGTTATTTAAAATTATTGAATCTGTCCAATTACTTTTGGTCCCTTTAAAAACAGGGTGGCACATGTTAAGGAGCTGAAACTCCTAAACCCTTCATCCAATTTTAATGTGGATACCCTCAAATGAAAGCTGAAAATCTGAACTACAACTGCATCTGAATTGTTTTGTTTAAAATTCATTGTGGTAATGTCTATAACCAAAATTAGAAAAATGTTGTCTCTGTCCAAATATATATATGGACTTAACTGTATATGATTGTATGAAAATGTCCTCATTAACAGAAAATAGAAATCTTTCTTTTGCCTCCATGCTGGAGGGGGACCAGCGACCCCAGCACCTACTTCAGCTGGATGAGAGTCAGAGGACGCACATCCAGCTGAAGTAGGTACTGGGGTCGGCTACTCCCCTTCCCACAGGCCCAGAAGACGATGACGAAGAGGATGTCGCATGTCGAGGGAGCAGAGGATGGTGAGAAGAAAGGGTTTTTTTGTTGAGCAGGGAACATATATACCACAAAGGTGTACAGGAAGAGGGACATGCAAAGATAGGGGACATATATACCAGGATGGGAGGCATATATACCCGGATGTGGGATTATATATACCAGGATGGGGACATATATACCCGGATGGGGGACCTATATAACAGGATAGGATACATATATACCAGGATGGGGGACACATATACCAGGATGGGAGACATATATACCAGGATGGGAGACATATATACCAAGATGGGGACATATATACCAGGATGGGAGACACATATACCAGGATGGGGGACATTTATACCAGGAAGGGAGACATATATACCAGGATGGGGGACATATATACCAGGATGGTGGACACATATACCAGGATGGGGGATTATATATACCAGGATGGGGGATTATATAAACCAGGATGGGGGACACATATACCAGGATGAGGGACACATACACCAGGATGGGGGACATATATACCAGGATGGGGGACACATATACCAGGATGGGGGACAAATATACCAGCATGGGGGACACATATGCCAGGATGGGAGACACATATACCAGGATGGGGGACATTTATACCAGGATGGGGGACACATATACCAGGATGGGGGACACATATACCAGGATGGGGGACACATATACCAGGATGGGGGATTATATATACCAGGATGGGGATTCCTATACCAGGTTGGGGGACACATATACCAGGTTGGGGGACATTATATATATATAAGTTGAATGGAGCTGGTCAGATGTGACATCATTTAAAGTGACATCTTTTTAAATCTATCATCAGAAATACACCACAATGGTAACCTATGGTATATTCTCCTTCATGCGGTCATGCACTGATCCATCTGCTTTCATCCACAGGTACGTCTGAACTGTCTCCTAATCTGGAATAGCCACTGCATACCAGAATCCCATGTACTTCTCTCCCTCTGTTTTAACTGGTACGCTGCTACTTTTTCCCTGACTTTAAAGGGAATCTGTCAGCCCTAAAATCGTATGAGCTAAGGCCACCGGCATCAGTGGCTTATCTACCGCATTCTGTAGACAACCTTCAATCTCCAACCACTGCCTACTGCTACAGATTCTTTCTTCCCTCGGCATCAAAGGCCTTGCCCTGTCCTGGATTGCCTCATACCTTTCCGACCGCACATTTAGTGTTTCCCACTCCCACACTACCTCCTCATCCTGCCCTCTCTCTGTTGGAGTCCCTCAAGGCTCTGTCCTAGGGCCCCTACTCTTTTCCATCTATACCCTTGGCCTAGGACAACTCATAAAGTCCCATGGCTTCCAGTATCACCTTATGCGGACGACACTCAGATCTACCTCTCTGGCCCAGATGTCACCCCTCTGCTGTCCAGAATCCCGAAGTGTCTATCAGCCATATCCTCCTTCACCTCTCGCTTCCTAAAACTCAATGTAGACAAAACATCATCTTTCCCCCATCTCACGTATCCCCCCTACCTGACCTATCTATTATGGTAAACGGCATCACGCTCTCTCCCGCACCTGAAATGCGCTGCCTCGGGGTAACTCTCGACTCTGCACTGTCCTTAAAACCGCACGTCTAAACTCTTGCCACCTCCTGTCGCCTCCAACTCAAAAATATTGCCAGAATCCGTCCCTTCCTCAGCTCACAATCTACTAAAACTCTTATGCATGCCCTCATCATTTCCCGCCTCGATTACAGCAACACCCTCCTCTGTGGCCTCCCCACTAACTCTCTTGCACCGCTCCAGTCTGTCCTCAACTCTGCTGCCCGGCTAATCCACCTCTCTCCTCGCTACTCCCCTGCTTCTCCCCTCTGCAAATCCCTCCACTGGCTCCCAATTCTCCAACGAATCCAGTTCAAACTACTAACACTGATCTACAAAACCATCCACAACCTGTCCCCCCTATATCTCTGAACTTCCCTCACGTAATCTCCGATCCTCCCAAGACCTCCTACTCTCCTCCACACTTATTTCTCCCGAATAGCCCCCATCCTCTGGAATTCCACGCCTCAAAATGTCCGATTATCCACCACCCTCGGATCCTTCAGACGGAACCTGAAAACCCATCTCTTCAGGAAAGCCTACAGCCTGCAATAACCATTCTGCCGCCTCACCAACCACCTGAGCTGCCGCCTCACCAACACCTGAGCTGCCGCCTCACCAATTGCCTGAGCTGCCGCCTCACCAATTGCCCGAGCTGCCGCCTCACCAACCACCAGAGCTGCCACCTCACCAACCACCAGAGCTGTCGCCTCACCATCACCAGAGCTGCCAACTCACCACCACCTGAGCTGCCGCCTCACCACCACCAGAGCTGCCAACTCACCACCACCTGAGCTGCCGCCTCACCACCACCAGAGCTGCCGCCTCACCAACCACCCGAGTTGCCGCCTCACCACCACCAGAGCTGCCGCCTCACCAACCACCCGAGTTGCCGCCTCACCACCACCAGAGCTGCCGCCTCACCAACCACCCGAGTTGCCGCCTCACCATCACCAGAGCTGCCGCCTCACCACCACCCGAGCTTTCGCCTCACCACCACCAGAGAGGCCGCACCCCCGACCTTCTGTCTCTTCCCCATTACCCTGTAGAATGTAAGTCCGCAAGGAAAGGGTCCTCTCCCCTCTGCACCAGTCTGTCACTGTAAATTTGTTTACTGTAAATATTATCTATAATCCTGTATGTAACCCCTTTTCTCATGTACAGCACCATGGAATTAACGGTGCTATATAAATAAATCATAATAATAATATTATATACTGTGACAAAACACTCCGTGATCGCCTTTGCTGGGGTCAAAGGTCACGTGTTTTGTGCATTGAATTTCTGAGGCGTACAGCAGGTTTCCAAGTAGGCTGACCTCAGGTCAGATTTATTAAAGTGAAAGCAACACAGAAAAACAAAACATAAAAATAAATCCTAGCCTGTCCTGCACTAACTAAACAAACACTTTGCTAACTTAACAACTGGGGGGGCTTCTCCCACCCACCTAACATCACACAATTCTTGAGCAGAGCTCTCACTCACGTTTGTCTCACACAGACAGGCAATCTGTGTGCCCCAGGCAGACGCTGGAAACCCCCAGCTGGTCATCTTTTATTCCTGCAATCATTAACCCATTAGCACCCTGAAGATACTGAGTGGCCTAATTCACATAGGACAAACACCTAGGCGAGATATACCTGCCTCCAACTACCACACCAGCATGAGTCTTACATACCCACCCCCCCCCCCCCTTGCTCAGACCACTCCGGTCGAGCAAGAACACTCTTGAAACAGTGCACTCGGGATAGGGCATCGGCGTTCCCCATCTGCACCCCAGGTCGGTGCTCCACCGTAAAAGAGTAAGCCTGCAGGGCAAGGAACCACCGGGTTACCCGACTATTACGGTCTTTGTGGAGGTGCATCCACTTGAGATGGGCATGGTCTGTGACCAGCCTAAACTTCCTACCGGCCAGGTAATACTTGAGGGAGTCAAGAGCCCATTTAATGGCTAGGCACTCTTTTTCAACCACCGCATACCTCTGCTCATGTACATTCAGTTTCCGACTGAGATAGAGGACCGGGTGTTCGACTCCGTCCCTCACCTGGGAAAGTACAGCTCCGACACCAGTATCAGAGGCATCAGTTTGCACCACAAACTCGCTGCTGAAATCAGGAGTCACTAGTACGGGCTGAGAGCACAAAGCCCGTTTCAGGCTGTGGAAGGCCTCTTCAGCAGCTGAGGTCCATTTTACCATGACGGAACCCTTCCCCTTGGTAAGATCCGTCAAGGGAGTAGCCATGGCTGCAAAATTGGGTATGAACCGGCGATAATAGCCGGCAATCCCCAGGAAAGCCTGTACTTGTTTTTTGTTCACTGGTTGTGGCCAGCCCTGAATTGCCTGTATTTTGTCGATCTGGGGTTTAACCACTCGTCGGCCAATCACGTAGCCCAAGTATCGGGCTTCTTCAAGCCCGATGTGGCATTTCTTGGGGTTTGCCGTTAAACCTGCATCTCGCAGGTCATCAATCACCGCTTGTACCTTCTGGAGATGAGTTTCCCAGTCCATGCTGTAAATTACGATGTCATCCAGGTAGGCAGAAGCGTACTGTCTGTGAGGCCTCAAGACTCGATCCATCAATCTCTGGAACGTTGCGGGAGCTCCGTGAAGTCCAAACGGCATATAGACATACTGGAACAGACCTTCCGGTGTAGCAAATGCCGTCTTCTCTCTGGCCGCCTCGGCCAGAGGAATCTGCCAGTACCCCTTTGTTAAATCCAGGGTCGTAATGTATCGGGCTTTACCAAGCCGGTCGATCAACTCATCGACCCGGGGCATAGGGTACGCATAAAATTTAGAAACTGCATTCAGTTTCCTAAAGTCATTACAAAACCGGATGGAGCCATCCGGTTTATGTATCAGCACAATTGGACTGGACCAGGCGCTGTGCGACTCTTCAATGACTCCTAAGTCCAACATTGCCATCACTTCCCGGGAGACGGCTTCACGGCGGGCTTCCGGAATCCGGTAGGGCTTCACATGAACAGTGACGCCAGGCTCTGTGACAATCTCATGTTTCACCAACTTAGTCCGGCCAGGTTTTTCGGAGAAAAACTGTCGGTTCTGTAACAAAAATTGCTTAACCTCAGATTTTTGTCGTTCTGAGAGAGTCTCGGCAACCTGCACCTCCGGTACAGTAGGTGAACAAACCGGACGGGGCAGATCCGCCGTTAGGGCAGAGCGGTCTTTCCAGGATTTTATCAGATTCACATGATAAATCTGTTCTGGTTTTCTCTTACCCGGCTGGTACACTTTATAGTTCACTTCACCAACTCTTTCTCGGACCTCAAATGGGCCCTGCCATTTCGCCAGGAATTTACTATCCACCGTAGGGATTAGGACCAACACCCTATCGCCGGGTGCAAATGTACGGACCTTAGCGCCTCTATCATAACTTTGCCTCTGGGCTCCCTGGGCCTGTAACATATGGTCCCTAACAATGGGCATGACAGCGGCAATACGATCCTGCATTTGTGTTACATGGTCGATCACCATTTTAAAGGGAGTGACTTGACCTTCCCAGGTTTCTTTTGCGACGTCCAGCAGTCCCCGGGGACGACGGGCGTACAACAGTTCGAAAGGCGAAAACCCTGTGGAAGACTGGGGAACTTCCCTAATGGCAAACAGCAAATAGGGTAACAAGTAATCCCAGTTCTTCCCATCTTTGTCTATCGCCTTCCGGAGCATCTGTTTTAAGGTTCTGTTGAAGCGCTCAACCAGGCCATCTGTTTGAGGGTGATAGACAGACGTACGCAACGGGTCTATTTGTAAGAGCCTGCAGAGCTCCTTCATTACCCTTGACATAAAGGGAGTCCCCTGGTCGGTGAGTATCTGTTTTGGAATTCCCACCCGACTAAACACTTGTACCAATTCCTTGGCGATCGTCTTGGTAACTGTGTTACGCAAAGGGACGGCTTCCGGGTAACGAGTGGCATAGTCCACGATGACGAGGATATGTTGGTGCCCACGTGCGGATCGGGGAAGGGGCCCAACCAAATCCATCCCAATTCTCTCAAAAGGGACCCCGATGATAGGAAGGGGTACCAAAGGGCTACGGAACTGAGATTTAGGGGCCGCGATTTGGCACTCTGGACAGGACTCACAATAGTTACGCACATCATAATGTATTCCAGGCCACACAAAACAATGCAATATCCTTTCTGTGGTTTTCTGTACCCCCAGATGTCCCCCCATTATATGTCCGTGGGCCAAATCCAGTACCTTCCGCCGATAAGGTTTGGGTACCACTAACCGTTGCACTGTGTCTTCCCCTTTTTTTTCTACCTGGTAGAGCAAATCATTTTCCAGAACCATATACGGGTACGCTAGCCTAGTGTCAGGTTCTACGGGTACCCCATCTATCATTTTTACATTTTTCCTAGCCGGAGTCAGGGTAGGATCTTTAATTTGCTCGCTGTGGAAGTCATCCACCTGGACTCCCAAATCTGGCAGGCAGGGTGCCGGATGGCTGTCTGCCTCCGCCTCTCGCTGAGGTTCCTCAGTTTCCCCCACCATGACGGAGAAGGGGTACTGAAGGTTAGATTCACTAACCTCCCCAGCAACATCTTCCTGTGGGGTCTCCTCTAGGGGCTCGGGACCTCCAGACGGCATGGGAGAAGATTCACGGGTACAGCTACCGTGAAGGAGCAACTGATTCTCTCACAACTGCCAGAAATAGGGAAAATCCCTGCCCAGGATTACATCCTGTAACAATGCTGGAACGAGTCCCACTTTGTGCTGCACTGACCCATAGGGAGTAGAAATCCATATGACCGGTACGAGCGGGTGTCACCATGCACACACGTCACAGAAAACTTGTCAGACGGACCAGACGGAAGTGCCACCAGACTAGCTTTCACCAGAGTCACCACACTTCCAGAGTCTAGTAATGCCACAACATTTTTCCCATCAACAGATAATTCACACAGGTGTTTCGCTGTATCATTTTGACCCGCATTCACACTCACTAGCTGTGTAACCAAAGACATGCGTTTTCTAGAGTCTATAACGTCGCACTGCATGGGTTCAGCGGTAACAGGACAGTTCGCAGAAACATGACCCTTCTCATGGCAGCGGAAACACCTAACAGGTCCCCTACTGAGACCACCGTCCAATACTCTTGGTCTCGGAGTGCGAGCAGTCCCGGACTCCTCCCCCACAGTTTTAAGCGATTTTCCTTCACCCGTGGTCCCTGGAACAGTCTTACCGGTTCCACGAGCAGGAGGCACAGACCGGGGGCTGGCGGTGTCGTCGGGAAGTCCTTCTGCCACGGAATAACGCTCGACCAACTCCACAAGTTGATCCGCTGTCGTGGGATTTCCTTGGCTTACCCACCTTTTCAGCGCTGGGGGTAGTACTCTCAGGTACTTGTCCAGGACAACCCGCTGGATTATTTCGGGTATTGTCAGTACCTTGGGTTGCAGCCATTTCTTTGTTAAGTAGATCAGGTCGAACATCTGAGACCGCGCCGGTTTATCTTGCTGGTATGTCCACTGATGTACCCTCTGTGCCCGGACAGCCGTCGTCACACCCAGCCGGGCCAGGATCTCAGCTTTCAGTTTCTCAAAGTCCTGAGCGACCTCCGGGGCAATCAAATCGGCCCATCGTGCCTTCGGCCACTTCTCTCTCAATGCCGTCCGCTCAAACGTTGTCAGGTATGCCTCGACGTCATCTTCTGCAGTCAGCTTTTGCCAGTATCGACTCACATGGATCCTCCTGGACTCTGCTTCCGGGTCAGCGTCAGGCATGCTCACCAGGCGCTGCGCCACCTGTTGGAGAAGTTGGCGGTCTGCAACCGTCATGTCCACTAACTCCTTCAGCTGTGCGGCCATCAAGCGATTAGCTTCGTAGTGGACTGTACTAAGGCTTTCACCACGTCTTCCATGCTGTTGCCTGTGCCACGGTATGCCCGCATTCTCCACCACAATGTGACACAACACTCCGGGATCGCCTTTGCTGGGGTCAAAGGTCACGTGGTTTGTGCATTGAATTTCTGAGGCGTACAGCAGGTTTCCAAGTAGGCTGACCTCAGGTCAGATTTATTAAAGTGAAAGCAACACAGAAAAACAAAACATAAAAATGAATCCTAGCCTGTCCGGCACTAACTAAACAAACACGTTGCTAACTTAACAACTGGGGGGGCTTCTCCCACCCAGCTAACATCACACAATTCTTGAGCAGAGCTCTCACTCACGTTTGTCTCACACAGACAGGCAATCTGTGTGCCCCAGGCAGACGCTGGAAACCCCCAGCTGGTCATCTTTTATTCCTGCAATCATTAACCCATTAGCACCCTGAAGATACGGAGTGGCCTAATTCACATAGGACAAACACCTGGGCAAGATATACCTGCCTCCAACTACCACTTTCCCAGTGGCAGCAGGATTCGCCGGATGTATCATCACTAAGCTGTAACCCAGCTTTCCCAGTGGCAGCAGGATTCGCCGGATGTATCATCACTAAGCTGTAACTCAGCTTTCCCAGTGGCAGCAGGATTCACCGGATGTATCATCACTAAGCTGTAACAAAGCTTTCACAGTGGCAGCAGGATTCGCCAGATGTATCATCACTAAGCTGTAACCCAGCTTTCCCAGTGGCAGCAGGATTCGCTGGATGTATCATCACTAAGCTGTAAGAAAGCTTTCCCAGTGGCAGCAGGATTCACCGGATGTATCATCACTAAGCTGTAATAAAGCTTTCACAGTGGCAGCAGGATTCGCCAGATGTATCATCACTAAGCTGTAACCCAGCTTTCCCAGTGGCAGCAGGATTCGCTGGATGTATCATCACTAAGCCGTAAGAAAGCTTTCCCAGTGGCAGCAGGATTCACCGGATGTATCATCACTAAGCTGTAACCCAGCTTTCCCAGTGGCAGCAGGATTCGCCGGATGTATCATCACTAAGCTGTAACCCAGCTTTCCCAGTGGCAGCAGGATTCGCTGGATGTATCATCACTAAGCCGTAAGAAAGCTTTCCCAGTGGTAGCAGGATTCACCGGATGTATCATCACTAAGCTGTAATAAAGCTTTCACAGTGGCAGCAGGATTCGCCAGATGTATCATCACTAAGCTGTAACCCAGCTTTCCCAGTGGCAGCAGGATTCGCTGGATGTATCATCACTAAGCCGTAAGAAAGCTTTCCCAGTGGCAGCAGGATTCACCGGATGTATCATCACTAAGCTGTAACCCAGCTTTCCCAGTGGCAGCAGGATTCGCCGGATGTATCATCACTAAGCTGTAACTCAGCTTTCCCAGTGGCAGCAGGATTCGCCGGATGTATCATCACTAAGCTGTAACAAAGCTTTCACAGTGGCAGCAGGATTCGCCAGATGTATCATCACTAAGCTGTAACCCAGCTTTCCCAGTGGCAGCAGGATTCGCTGGATGTATCATCACTAAGCCGTAAGAAAGCTTTCCCAGTGGCAGCAGGATTCACCGGATGTATCATCACTAAGCTGTAACCCAGCTTTCCCAGTGGCAGCAGGATTCGCCAGATGTATCATCACTAAGCTGTAACCCAGCTTTCCCAGTGGCAGCAGGATTCGCTGGATGTATCATCACTAAGCCGTAAGAAAGCTTTCCCAGTGGCAGCAGGATTCACCGGATGTATCATCACTAAGCTGTAACCCAGCTTTCCCAGTGGCAGCAGGATTCGCCAGATGTATCATCACTAAGCTGTAACCCAGCTTTCCCAGTGGCAGCAGGATTCGCTGGATGTATCATCACTAAGCTGTAAGAAAGCTTTCCCAGTGGCAGCAGGATTCACCGGATGTATCATCACTAAGCTGTAACAAAGCTTTCACAGTGGCAGCAGGATTCGCCAGATGTATCATCACTAAGCTGTAACCCAGCTTTCCCAGTGGCAGCAGGATTCGCTGGATGTATCATCACTAAGCCGTAAGAAAGCTTTCCCAGTGGCAGCAGGATTCACCGGATGTATCATCACTAAGCTGTAACCCAGCTTTCCCAGTGGCAGCAGAATTCGCCAGATGTATCATCACTAAGCTGTAACCCAGCTTTCCCAGTGGCAGCAGGATTCGCTGGATGTATCATCACTAAGCTGTAAGAAAGCTTTCCCAGTGGCAGCAGGATTCACCGGATGTATCATCACTAAGCTGTAACCCAGCTTTCCCAGTGGCAGCAGGATTCGCTGGATGTATCATCACTAAGCTGTAAGAAAGCTTTCCCAGTGGCAGCAGGATTCACCGGATGTATCATCACTAAGCTGTAACAAAGCTTTCACAGTGGCAGCAGGATTCGCCAGATGTATCATCACTAAGCTGTAACCCAGCTTTCCCAGTGGCAGCAGGATTCGCTGGATGTATCATCACTAAGCCGTAAGAAAGCTTTCCCAGTGGCAGCAGGATTCACCGGATGTATCATCACTAAGCTGTAACCCAGCTTTCCCAGTGGCAGCAGGATTCGCCAGATGTATCATCACTAAGCTGTAACCCAGCTTTCCCAGTGGCAGCAGGATTTGCTGGATGTATCATCACTAAGCTGTAAGAAAGCTTTCCCAGTGGCAGCAGGATTCACCGGATGTATCATCACTAAGCTGTAACAAAGCTTTCACAGTGGCAGCAGGATTCGCCAGATGTATCATCACTAAGCTGTAACCCAGCTTTCCCAGTGGCAGCAGGATTCGCTGGATGTATCATCACTAAGCCGTAAGAAAGCTTTCCCAGTGGCAGCAGGATTCACCGGATGTATCATCACTAAGCTGTAACCCAGCTTTCCCAGTGGCAGCAGAATTCGCCAGATGTATCATCACTAAGCTGTAACCCAGCTTTCCCAGTGGCAGCAGGATTCGCTGGATGTATCATCACTAAGCTGTAAGAAAGCTTTCCCAGTGGCAGCAGGATTCACCGGATGTATCATCACTAAGCTGTAACCCAGCTTTCCCAGTGGCAGCAGGATTCGCTGGATGTATCATCACTAAGCTGTAAGAAAGCTTTCCCAGTGGTAGCAGGATTCACCGGATGTATCATCACTAAGCTGTAACAAAGCTTTCACAGTGGCAGCAGGATTCGCCAGATGTATCATCACTAAGCTGTAACCCAGCTTTCCCAGTGGCAGCAGGATTCGCTGGATGTATCATCACTAAGCCGTAAGAAAGCTTTCCCAGTGGCAGCAGGATTCACCGGATGTATCATCACTAAGCTGTAACCCAGCTTTCCCAGTGGCAGCAGGATTCGCCAGATGTATCATCACTAAGCTGTAACCCAGCTTTCCCAGTGGCAGCAGGATTCACCGGATGTATCATCACTAAGCTGTAAGAAAGCTTTCACAGTGGCAGCAGGATTCACCGGATGTATCATCACTAAGCTGTAACCCAGCTTTCCCAGTGGCAGCAGGATTCGCTGGATGTATCATCACTAAGCTGTAAGAAAGCTTTCCCAGTGGCAGCAGGATTCACCGGATGTATCATCACTAAGCTGTAAGAAAGCTTTCACAGTGGCAGCAGGATTCACCGGATGTATCATCACTAAGCTGTAACCCAGCTTTCCCAGTGGCAGCAGGATTCGCTGGATGTATCATCACTAAGCTGTAAGAAAGCTTTCCCAGTGGCAGCAGGATTCACCGGATGTATCATCACTAAGCTGTAACAAAGCTTTCACAGTGGCAGCAGGATTCGCCAGATGTATCATCACTAAGCTGTAACCCAGCTTTCCCAGTGGCAGCAGGATTCGCTGGATGTATCATCACTAAGCTGTAAGAAAGCTTTCCCAGTGGCAGCTGGATTCACCGGATGTATCATCACTAAGCTGTAACCCAGCTTTCCCAGTGGCAGCAGCAGACTATGGAATCACACTATGCTGTAACCCAGCTTTCCCAGTGGCAGCAGGATTCGCCAGATGTATCATCACTAAGCTGTAACCCAGCTTTCCCAGTGGCAGCAGGATTCGCTGGATGTATCATCACTAAGCTGTAAGAAAGCTTTCCCAGTGGCAGCTGGATTCACCGGATGTATCATCACTAAGCTGTAACCCAGCTTTCCCAGTGGCAGCAGCAGACTATGGAATCACACTGTGCTGTAGCCCCTCTCACCCATTGTGAGCTGCAGCCTTCAACATATCATTCATAGCACAGCTTTTCCAGTCTCAGGATGGATTACTACTGAGCTATAACCCAACTTTCCAATGCTCTGCTACCATCTCAGACTGTATAATCAGTAAACTGTAACCCAGCTTTCCCACTGTCCGCGGCGGCCACAGAATGAGCCATAACAATATCTCCTGAAGATGGAGAGGCTCCACATAGAGGAGGGAAATGATTGCACAATTTAATGGAATTTATTCTCTTATTATTCTATTCTCTATATTTCAGGCAGAAACTTCTAAAGAAACATAAGAAGAAATTTGTAAACTAAAGTGCGTTACACTGAGGGGCAAAACAGGGAATAAAAGCATCAGAAACACAAGGTGAAAACAAGGACAGTGTGCAGCCTGCGGCCTACAAGGGAAAATGAGAAAAGGCTCCAAGTGTCCAAACAAAAGCGCAGAATTACCCGGGGTGTAATGTGCACAGGGACGGAGACAGGGAGACACTCACCGTGTGCTGAGGAGGAGGAGAAGGACCTGCGGTGACGTCATCACTGAGAGCAGTCAGTGCGGGAGGAGAAGGACCTGCGGTGACGTCATCACTGAGAGCACTCAGTGCAGGAGAAGGACCTGCAGTGACGTCATCACTGAGAGCAGTCAGTGCGGGAGGAGAAGGACCTGCAGTGACGTCATCACTGAGAGCAGTCAGTGCGGGAGGAGAAGGACCTGCAGTGACGTCATCACTGAGAGCAGTCAGTGCGGGAGGAGAAGGACCTGCGGTGACGTCATCACTGAGAGCAGTCAGTGCGGGAGGAGAAGGACCTGCGGTGACGTCATCACTGAGAGCAGTCAGTGCGGGAGGAGAAGGACCTGCGGTGACGTCATCACTGAGAGCAGTCAGTGCGGGAGGAGAAGGACCTGCGGTGACGTCATCACTGAGAGCAGTCAGTGCGGGAGGAGAAGGACCTGCAGTGACGTCATCACTGAGAGCAGTCAGTGCGGGAGGAGAAGGACCTGCGGTGACGTCATCACTCAGAGCAGTCAGTGCGGGACTGAGCCAGGGGCTCTCCTGCTCTTCACACACGGCTCTGCTCTACACACACGGCTCTGCTCTACACACACGGCTCTGCTCTACACACACACGGCTCTGCTCTACACACACACACACGGCTCTGCTCTACACACACACGGCTCTGCTCTACACACACACACATGGCTCTGCTCTACACACACACACGGCTCTGCTCTACACACACACGGCTCTGCTCCACACACACACACGGCTCTGCTCTACACACACGGCTCTGCTCCACACACACACACGGCTCTGCTCCACACACACACACGGCTCTGCTCCACACACACACACGGCTCTGCTCCACACACACACACGGCTCTGCTCCACACACACACACGGCTCTGCTCTACACACACACACGGCTCTGCTCTGCACACACACGGCTCTGCTCTACACACACACGGCTCTGCTCTACACACACACACACGGCTCTGCTCTACACACACACGGCTCTGCTCTACACACACACACATGGCTCTGCTCTACACACACACACGGCTCTGCTCTACACACACACGGCTCTGCTCCACACACACACACGGCTCTGCTCTACACACACGGCTCTGCTCCACACACACACACGGCTCTGCTCCACACACACACACGGCTCTGCTCCACACACACACACGGCTCTGCTCCACACACACACACGGCTCTGCTCTACACACACACACGGCTCTGCTCTGCACACACACGGCTCTGCTCTACACACACACACGGCTCTGCTCCACACACACACACGGCTCTGCTCCACACACACACACGGCTCTGCTCTACACACACGGCTCTGCTCCACACACACACACGGCTCTGCTCCACACACACACACGGCTCTGCTCCACACACACACACGGCTCTGCTCCACACACACACACGGCTCTGCTCTACACACACACACGGCTCTGCTCTGCACACACACGGCTCTGCTCTACACACACACACGGCTCTGCTCTACACACACACACACGGCTCTGCTCTACACACACACACGGCTCTGCTCTACACACACACACGGCTCTGCTCTACACACACGGCTCTGCCCTACACACACACGGCTCTGCTCTACACACACACACGGCTCTGCTCTACACACACACACACACGGCTCTGCTCTACACACACACGGCTCTGCTCTACACACACACACACGGCTCTGCTCTACACACACACGGCTCTGCTCTACACACACACACATGGCTCTGCTCTACACACACACACGGCTCTGCTCTACACACACACGGCTCTGCTCTACACACACACACGGCTCTGCTCCACACACACACGGCTCTGCTCTACACACACACACGGCTCTGCTCCACACACACACACGGCTCTGCTCCACACACACACACGGCTCTGCTCCACACACACACACGGCTCTGCTCCACACACACACACGGCTCTGCTCTGCACACACACGGCTCTGCTCTACACACACACACGGCTCTGCTCTACACACACACGGCTCTGCTCTACACACACACACGGCTCTGCTCTACACACACGGCTCTGCCCTACACACACACGGCTCTGCTCTACACACACACGGCTCTGCTCTACACACACACACACGGCTCTGCTCTACACACACACGGCTCTGCTCTACACACACACACATGGCTCTGCTCTACACACACACACGGCTCTGCTCTACACACACACGGCTCTGCTCTACACACACACACGGCTCTGCTCTACACACACACACACGGCTCTGCTCTACACACACACACGGCTCTGCTCTACACACACACACGGCTCTGCTCTACACACACACACGGCTCTGCTCCACACACACACACGGCTCTGCTCCACACACACACACGGCTCTGCTCTACACACACACACGGCTCTGCTCTACACACACACACGGCTCTGCTCTACACACACACGGCTCTGCTCTACACACACACACGGCTCTGCTCCACACACACACAGCTCTGCTCTACACACACACACGGCTCTGCTCTACACACACACGTCTCTGCTCTACACACACACGGCTCTGCTCTACACACACACACGGCTCTGCTCTACACACATGGTTCTGCTCTACACACACACACACATGGCTCTGCTCTACACACACACGGCTCTGCTCTACACACACACACGGCTCTGCTCTACACACATACACACATGGCTCTGCTCTACACACACACACGGCTCTGCTCCACACACACACACGGCTCTGCTCCACACACACACACAGCTCTGCTCCACACACACACACGGCTCTGCTCTACACACACACACGGCTCTGCTCTACACACACACACGGCTCTGCTCTACACACACACGGCTCTGCTCTACACACACACACGGCTCTGCTCCACACACACACGGCTCTGCTCTACACACACACACGGCTCTGCTCTACACACACACGTCTCTGCTCTACACACACACGGCTCTGCTCTACACACACACACGGCTCTGCTCTACACACACACACGGCTCTGCTCTACACACACACGGCTCTGCTCTACACACACACACGGCTCTGCTCTACACACATGGTTCTGCTCTACACACACACACACATGGCTCTGCTCTACACACACACACACATGGCTCTGCTCTACACACATACGGCTCTGCTCTACACACACACACGGCTCTGCTCTACACACACACACACGGCTCTGCTCTACACACACACACGGCTCTGCTCTACACACATGGTTCTGCTCTACACACACACACACATGGCTCTGCTCTACACACACACATGGCTCTGCTCTACACACACACACGGCTCTGCTCTACACACACACGGCTCTGCTCTACACACACACACGGCTCTGCTCTACACACACACACACATGGCTCTGCTCTACACACACACACACGGCTCTGCTCTACACACACACGGCTCTGCTCTACACACACACATGGCTCTGCTCTACACACACACGGCTCTGCTCTACACACACACACGGCTCTGCTCTACACACACACACGGCTCTGCTCTACACACATGGTTCTGCTCTACACACACACACGGCTCTGCTCTACACACACACACGGCTCTGCTCTACACACACGGCTCTGCTCTACACACACACACACGGCTCTGCTCTACACACACACACGGCTCTGCTCTACACACACACACGGCTCTGTTCTACACACACACACGGCTCTGCTCTGCACACACGGCTCTGCTCTACACACACACGGCTCTGCTCTACACACACACGGCTCTGCTCTACACACACGGCTCTGCTCCACACACACACGGCTCTGCTCTACACACACACGGCTCTGCTCTACACACACACACGGCTCTGCTCTACACACACACGGCTCTGCTCCACACACACACACGGCTCTGCTCTACACACACACGGCTCTGCTCTACACACACACACGGCTCTGCTCTACACACACACACGGCTCTGCTCTACACACACACACGGCCCTGCTCTACACACACACGTGGCTCTGCTCTACACACACACACGGCTCTGCTCTACACACACACGGCTCTGCTCTACACACACACACACACGGCTCTGCTCTACACACACACACGGCTCTGCTCTACACACACACACACACGGCTCTGCTCTACACACACACACGGCTCTGCTCCACACACACACACGGCTCTGCTCTACACACACACACGGCTCTGCTCCACACACACACACGGCTCTGCTCCACACACACACACGGCTCTGCTCTACACACACACACGGCTCTGCTCTACACACACACACGACTCTGCTCTGCACACACACGGCTCTGCTCTACACATACACGGCTCTGCTCTACACACACACACGGCTCTGCTCTACACACACACGGCTCTGCTCTACACACACGGCTCTGCTCTACACACACACACGGCTCTGCTCTACACACACACACGGCTCTGCTCTGCACACACACGACTCTGCTCTACACACACACACGGCTCTGCTCTGCACACACACGGCTCTGCTCTACACACACACGGCTCTGCTCTACACACACACACACGGCTCTGCTCTACACACACACACGGCTCTGCTCTACACACACGTGGCTCTGCTCTACACACACACACAGCTCTGCTCTACACACACACACGGCTCTGCTCTACACACACACGGCTCTGCTCTACACACACACGGCTCTGCTCTACACACACACACACGGCTCTGCTCTACACACACACACGGCTCTGCTCTACACACACACACGGCTCTGCTCTACACACACACACGGCTCTGCTCTACACACACACACGGCTCTGCTCCACACACACGGCTCTGCTCTACACACACACACGGCTCTGCTCTACACACACACACGGCTCTGCTCCACACACACACACGGCTCTGCTCTACACACACACACGGCTCTGCTCTACACACACGGCTCTGCTCTACACACACACACGGCTCTGCTCTACACACACACACGGCTCTGCTCTACACACACATACGGCTCTGCTCTACACACACACACGGCTCTGCTCTACACACACGGCTCTGCTCTACACACACACACGGCTCTGCTCTACACACACGGCTCTGCTCTACACACACACACGGCTCTGCTCTACACACACACACGGCTCTGCTCTACACACACATACGGCTCTGCTCTACACACACGGCTCTGCTCTACACACACACGGCTCTGCTCTACACACACACACGGCTCTGCTCTACACACACACACGGCTCTGCTCCACACACACGGCTCTGCTCTACACACACACGGCTCTGCTCTACACACACACACGGCTCTGCTCTACACACACGGCTCTGCTCTACACACACACACGGCTCTGCTCTACACACACGGCTCTGCTCTACACACACACACGGCTCTGCTCTACACACACACACGGCTCTGCTCTACACACACATACGGCTCTGCTCTACACACACACACGGCTCTGCTCTACACACACGGCTCTGCTCTACACACACACACGGCTCTGCTCTACACACACACGGCTCTGCTCTACACACACACACGGCTCTGCTCTACACACATACACACATGGCTCTGCTCTACACACACACACGGCTCTGCTCCACACACACACACGGCTCTGCTCTACACACACACACGGCTCTGCTCCACACACACACACGGCTCTGCTCTACACACACACACGGCTCTGCTCTACACACACGGCTCTGCTCTACACACACACACGGCTCTGCTCTACACACACACGGCTCTGCTCCACACACACACGGCTCTGCTCTACACACACACACGGCTCTGCTCTACACACACACGGCTCTGCTCTACACACACACGGCTCTGCTCTACACACACACGGCTCTGCTCTACACACACGGCTCTGCTCTACACACGGCTCTGCTCTACACACACACGGCTCTGCTCTACACACACACACGGCTCTGCTCTGCACACACACGGCTCTGCTCTACACACACACACACGGCTCTGCTCTACACACACACGGCTCTGCTCTACACACACACACGGCTCTGCTCTACACACACACACACGGCTCTGCTCTACACACACACACGGCTCTGCTCTACACACACACACGGCTCTGCTCTACACACACGGCTCTGCCCTACACACACACGGCTCTGCTCTACACACACACGGCTCTGCTCTACACACACACACACGGCTCTGCTCTACACACACACACGGCTCTGCTCTACACACACACACGGCTCTGCTCTGCACACACACGGCTCTGCTCTACACACACACACATGGCTCTGCTCTACACACACACACGGCTCTGCTCTACACACACACGGCTCTGCTCTACACACACACACGGCTCTGCTCTACACACACACACGGCTCTGCTCTACACACACACACGGCTCTGCTCTACACACACACGGCTCTGCTCTACACACACACACACGGCTCTGCTCTACACACACACGGCTCTGCTCTACACACACGGCTCTGCTCCACACACACACACGGCTCTGCTCTACACACACACGGCTCTGCTCCACACACACACACGGCTCTGCTCTACACACACACACGGCTCTGCTCTACACACACGGCTCTGCTCTACACACACACACGGCTCTGCTCTACACACACACACGGCTCTGCTCCACACACACACACTGCTCTGCTCCACACACACACACGGCTCTGCTCTACACACACACACGGCTCTGCTCTACACACACACACGGCTCTGCTCTACACACACACGGCTCTGCTCTACACACACACACGGCTCTGCTCCACACACACACAGCTCTGCTCTACACACACACACGGCTCTGCTCTACACACACACGTCTCTGCTCTACACACACACGGCTCTGCTCTACACACACACACAGCTCTGCTCTATACACACTCGGTTCTGCTCTACACACACACACGGCTCTGCTCTACACACACACACACGGCTCTGCTCTACACACACACACACGGCTCTGCTCTACACACACACACACGGCTCTGCTCTACACACACACACGGCTCTGCTCTACACACACACACGGCTCTGCTCTACACACACACACGGCTCTGCTCTACACACACACACGGCTCTGCTCTACACACATGGTTCTGCTCTACACACACACACACGGCTCTGCTCTACACACACACACGGCTCTGCTCTACACACACGGCTCTGCTCTACACACACACACACACACACATGGCTCTGCTCTACACACACACACGGCTCTGCTCTACACACACAAGGCTCTGCTCTACACACACACACGGCTCTGTTCTACACACACACACGGCTCTGCTCTGCACACACGGCTCTGCCCTACACACACACGGCTCTGCTCTACACACACACGGCTCTGCTCTACACACACACGGCTCTGCTCTACACACACGGCTCTGCTCCACACACACACGGCTCTGCTCTACACACACACGGCTCTGCTCTACACACACACACGGCTCTGCTCTACACACACACGGCTCTGCTCCACACACACACACGGCTCTGCTCTACACACACACGGCTCTGCTCTACACACACACACACGGCTCTGCTCTACACACACACACGGCTCTGCTCTACACACACACACGGCTCTGCTCTACACACACACGTGGCTCTGCTCTACACAGACACACGGCTCTGCTCTACACACACACACGGCTCTGCTCTACACACACACGGCTCTGCTCTACACACACACGGCTCTGCTCTACACACACACGGCTCTGCTCTACACACACACACGGCTCTGCTCTACACACACACACACGGCTCTGCTCTACACACACACGGCTCTGCTCTACACACACACGGCTCTGCTCTACACACACACACACGGCTCTGCTCTACACACACACACGGCTCTGCTCTACACACACACGGCTCTGCACTACACACACACGGCTCTGCTCTACACACACACACACACACACATGGCTCTGCTCTACACACACACACGGCTCTGCTCTACACACACACGGCTCTGCTCTACACACACACACGGCTCTGCTCTACACACACACACGGCTCTGCTCTACACACACACACGGCTCTGCTCTACACACACACACACACGGCTCTGCTCTACACACACACACGGCTCTGCTCCACACACACACACGGCTCTGCTCTACACACACACACGGCTCTGCTCCACACACACACACGGCTCTGCTCTACACACACACACGGCTCTGCTCTACACACACACACGGCTCTGCTCTACACACACACACGGCTCTGCTCTACACACACACACGGCTCTGCTCCACACACACACACGGCTCTGCTCTACACACACACACGGCTCTGCTCTGCACACACACGGCTCTGCTCTACACACACACGGCTCTGCTCTACACACACACACGGCTCTGCTCTACACACACACGGCTCTGCTCTACACACACGGCTCTGCTCTACACACACACACGGCTCTGCTCTACACACACACACGGCTCTGCTCCACACACACACACGGCTCTGCTCTACACACACACACGGCTCTGCTCTGCACACACACGGCTCTGCTCTACACACACACACACGGCTCTGCTCTACACACACACACACGGCTCTGCTCTACACACACACACACGGCTCTGCTCTACACACACGTGGCTCTGCTTTACACACACACACGGCTCTGCTCTACACACACACACGGCTCTGCTCTACACACACACGGCTCTGCTCTACACACACACGGCTCTGCTCTACACACACACACACACACACATGGCTCTGCTCTACACACACACACACACGGCTCTGCTCTACACACACACACGGCTCTGCTCTACACACACACACGGCTCTGCTCCACACACACGGCTCTGCTCTACACACACACACGGCTCTGCTCTACACACACACACGGCTCTGCTCTACACACACGGCTCTGCTCTACACACACACACGGCTCTGCTCTACACACACACACGGCTCTGCTCTACACACACACACGGCTCTGCTCTACACACACGGCTCTGCTCTACACACACACGGCTCTGCTCTACACACACATACGGCTCTGCTCTACACACACACACGGCTCTGCTCTACACACACGGCTCTGCTCTACACACACACACGGCTCTGCTCTACACACACACGGCTCTGCTCTACACACACACACGGCTCTGCTCTACACACATACACACATGGCTCTGCTCTACACACACACACGGCTCTGCTCCACACACACACACGGCTCTGCTCTACACACACACACGGCTCTGCTACACACACACGGCTCTGCTCTACACACACGGCTCTGCTCTACACACACACACGGCTCTGCTCTACACACACACGGCTCTGCTCCACACACACACACGGCTCTGCTCTACACACACACACGGCTCTGCTCTACACACACGGCTCTGCTCTACACACACGGCTCTGCTCTACACACACACGGCTCTGCTCTACACACACACACGGCTCTGCTCTACACACACACACATGGCTCTGCTCTGCACACACACGGCTCTGCTCTACACACACACGGCTCTGCTCTACACACACACGGCTCTGCTCTACACACACACACGGCTCTGCTCTACACACACACACACGGCTCTGCTCTACACACACACACGGCTCTGCTCTACACACACACACGGCTCTGCTTTACACACACGGCTCTGCCCTACACACACACGGCTCTGCTCTACACACACACGGCTCTGCTCTACACACACACGGCTCTGCTCTACACACACACACGGCTCTGCTCTACACACACACACGGCTCTGCTCTACACACACACACGGCTCTGCTCTACACACACACACGGCTCTGCTCTACACACACACACGGCTCTGCTCTTCACACACACGGCTCTGCTCTACACACACACACGGCTCTGCTCTACACACACACACGGCTCTGTTCTACACACACACACGGCTCTGCTCTACACACACGGCTCTGCTCTACACACACACGGCTCTGCTCTACACACACACGGCTCTGCTCTACACACACGGCTCTGCTCCACACACACACGGCTCTGCTCTACACACACACGGCTCTGCTCTACACACACACACGGCTCTGCTCTACACACACACGGCTCTGCTCCACACACACACACGGCTCTGCTCTACACACACACGGCTCTTCTCTACACACACACACGGCTCTGCTCTACACACACACACGGCTCTGCTCCACACACACACACGGCTCTGCTCTACACACACACGGCTCTTCTCTACACACACACACGGCTCTGCTCTACACACACACTCGGCTCTGCTCTACACACACACACGGCTCTGCTCTGCACACACACGGCTCTGCTCTACACACACACACGGCTCTGCTCTACACACACACACGGCTCTGCTCTACACACACACGGCTCTGCTCTACACACACACACGGCTCTGCTCTACACACACACGGCTCTGCTCTACACACACACACGGCTCTGCTCTACACACACACACGGCTCTGCTCTACACACACACGCGGCTCTGCTCTACACAGACACACGGCTCTGCTCTACACACACACACGGCTCTGCTCTACACACACACGGCTCTGCTCTACACACACACGGCTCTGCTCTACACACACACGGCTCTGCTCTACACACACACACGGCTCTGCTCTACACACACACACACGGCTCTGCTCTACACACACACGGCTCTGCTCTACACACACACGGCTCTGCTCTACACACACACACGGCTCTGCTCTACACACACACACGGCTCTGCTCTACACACACACGGCTCTGCACTACACACACACGGCTCTGCTCTACACACACACACACACACACGGCTCTGCTCTACACACACACACGGCTCTGCTCTACACACACACGGCTCTGCTCTACACACACACACGGCTCTGCTCTACACACACACGGCTCTGCTCTACACACACACACGGCTCTGCTCCACACACACACACGGCTCTGCTCTACACACACACACGGCTCTGCTCCACACACACACACGGCTCTGCTCTACACACACACACGGCTCTGCTCTACACACACACACGGCTCTGCTCTACACACACACACGGCTCTGCTCTACACACACACACGGCTCTGCTCCACACACACACACGGCTCTGCTCTACACACACACACGGCTCTGCTCTGCACACACACGGCTCTGCTCTACACACACACGGCTCTGCTCTACACACACACACGGCTCTGCTCTACACACACACGGCTCTGCTCTACACACACGGCTCTGCTCTACACACACACACGGCTCTGCTCTACACACACACACACGGCTCTGCTCCACACACACACACGGCTCTGCTCTACACACACACACGGCTCTGCTCTGCACACACACGGCTCTGCTCTACACACACACGGCTCTGCTCTACACACACACACGGCTCTGCTCTACACACACACACGGCTCTGCTCTACACACACACACGGCTCTGCTCTACACACATACACGGCTCTGCTCCACACACACGGCTCTGCTCTACACACACACGGCTCTGCTCTACACACACACACGGCTCTGCTCTACACACACACACGGCTCTGCTCTACATACACACGGCTCTGCTCTACACACACACACGGCTCTGCTCTACACACACACGGCTTTGCTCTACACACACACACACACACACATGGCTCTGCTCTACACACACACACACACGGCTCTGCTCTACACACACACACGGCTCTGCTCTACACACACACACGGCTCTGCTCCACACACACGGCTCTGCTCTACACACACACGGCTCTGCTCTACACACACACACGGCTCTGCTCTACACACACACGGCTCTGCACTACACACACACACGGCTCTGCTCTACACACACACACGGCTCTGCTCTACACACACATACGGCTCTGCTCTACACACACACACGGCTCTGCTCCACACACACGGCTCTGCTCTACACACACACACGGCTCTGCTCTACACACACACACGGCTCTGCTCTACACACACATACGGCTCTGCTCTACACACACACACGGCTCTGCTCTACACACACGGCTCTGCTCTACACACACACACGGCTCTGCTCTACACACACACGGCTCTGCTCTACACACACGGCTCTGCTCTACACACATACACACATGGCTCTGCTCTACACACACACACGGCTCTGCTCCACACACACACACACGGCTCTGCTCTACACACACACACGGCTCTGCTCCACACACACACACGGCTCTGCTCTACACACACACACGGCTCTGCTCTACACACACGGCTCTGCTCTACACACACACGGCTCTGCTCTACACACACGGCTCTGCTCTACACACACACGGCTCTGCTCTACACACACACACGGCTCTGCTCTACACACACACACGGCTCTGCTCTACACACACACACACACGGCTCTGCTCCACACACACACACACACGGCTCTGCTCTACACACACACACGGCTCTGCTCCACACACACACACGGCTCTGCTCTACACACACACACGGCTCTGCTCTACACACACACGGCTCTGCTCTACACACACACACGGCTCTGCTCTACACACACACGGCTCTGCTCCACACACACACACGGCTCTGCTCTACACACACACACGGCTCTGCTCTACACACACACGGCTCTGCTCTACACACACACACGGCTCTGCTCTACACACACACACGGCTCTGCTCTACACACACACACGGCTCTGCTCTACACACACACACGGCTCTGCTCCACACACACACACACACGGCTCTGCTCTACACACACACACGGCTCTGCTCTACACACACACACGGCTCTGCTCTACACACATACACACATGGCTCTGCTCTACACACACACACGGCTCTGCTCCACACACACACACGGCTCTGCTCTACACACACACACGGCTCTGCTCCACACACACACACGGCTCTGCTCTACACACACACACGGCTCTGCTCTACACACACACACTGCTCTGCTCTACACACACACACGGCTCTGCTCTACACACACACGGCTCTGCTCCACACACACACACGGCTCTGCTCTACACACACACACGGCTCTGCTCTACACACACAGCTCTGCTCTACACACACACGGCTCTGATCTACACACACACACGGCTCTGCTCCACACACACACACGGCTCTGCTCTACACACATACACGGCTCTGCTCTACACACACGGCTGTGCTCTACACACACACACGGCTCTGCTCCACACACACACACGACTCTGCTCTGCACACACACGGCTCTGCTCTACACACACACGGCTCTGCTCTACACACACACACGGCTCTGCTCTACACACACACACGGCTCTGCTCTACACACACACACGGCTCTGCTCTACACACACTGCTCTGCTCTACACACACACGGCTCTGCTCTACACACACACACGGCTCTGCTCTACACACACACACGGCTCTGCTCCACACACACACGGCTCTGCTCCACACACACACACGGCTCTGCTCCACACACACACGGCTCTGCTCTACACACACACACGGCTCTGCTCTACACACACACGGCTCTGCTCTACACACACACACGGCTCTGCTCTACACACACACGGCTCTGCTCTACACACACACACAGCTCTGCTCTACACACACACACGGCTCTGCTCTACACACACACGGCTCTGCTCTACACACACACACGGCTCTGCTCTACACACACACACGGCTCTGCTCCACACACACACGGCTCTGCTCCACACACACACACGGCTCTGCTCCACACACACACGGCTCTGCTCTACACACACACACGGCTCTGCTCTACACACACACGGCTCTGCTCTACACACACACACGGCTCTGCTCTACACACACACGGCTCTGCTCTACACACACACACAGCTCTGCTCTACACACACACACGGCTCTGCTCTACACACACACGGCTCTGCTCTACACACACACACAGCTCTGCTCTACACACACACACGGCTCTGCTCTACACACACACACGGCTCTGCTCTACACACACACGGCTCTGCTCTACACACACGGCTCTGCTCTACACACACACACGGCTCTGCTCTACACACACACACGGCTCTGCTCCACACACACACAGCTCTGCTCCACACACACACACGGCTCTGCTCTACACACACACGGCTCTGCTCTACACACACACACGGCTCTGCTCTACACACACACACACACGGCTCTGCTCCACACACACACACGGCTCTGCTCTACACACACACACGGCTCTGCTCCACACACACACAGCTCTGCTCCACACACACGGCTCTGCTCTACACACACACGGCTCTGCTCTACACACACACACGGCTCTGCTCTACACACACGGCTCTGCCGCTCCTATACATATATATATATACACAGTATACAATGCCATGGATGAGGCCAGTATGCTGAGTCGCTGCTCCTATACATATATATATATACCGTATATAATGCCATGGATGAGGCCAGTAAGCTGAGTCGCTGCTCCTATACATATATATATATATACAGTATATAATGCCATGGATGAGGCCAGTATGCTGAGTCGCCGCTCCTATACATATATATATATATACAGTATATAATGCCATGGATGAGGCCAGTATGCTGAGTCGCCGCTCTTATACATATATATATATACAGTATATAATGCCATGGATGAGGCCAGTATGCTGAGTCGCTGCTCCTATATATATAGATATACAGTATATAATGCCATGGATGAGGCCAGTATGCTGAGTCGCTGCTCCTATATATATAGATATACAGTATATAATGCCATGGATGAGGCCAGTATGATGAGTCGCTGTTCCTATACATATATATATATATACAGTATATAATGCCATGGATGAGGCCAGTATGCTGAGTCGCCGCTCTTATACATATATATATATACAGTATATAATGCCATGGATGAGGCCAGTATGCTGAGTCGCTGCTCCTATATATATAGATATACAGTATATAATGCCATGGATGAGGCCAGTATGCTGAGTCGCTGTTCCTATACATATATATATATATATACAGTATATAATGCCATGGATGAGGCCAGTATGCTGAGTCGCCGCTCTTATACATATATATATATACAGTATATAATGCCATGGATGAGGCCAGTATGCTGAGTCGCTGCTCCTATATATATAGATATACAGTATATAATGCCATGGATGAGGCCAGTATGCTGAGTCGCTGCTCCTATATATATAGATATACAGTATATAATGCCATGGATGAGGCCAGTATGCTGAGTCGCTGTTCCTATACATATATATATACAGTATATAATGCCATGGATGAGGCCAGTATGCTGAGTCGCCGCTCCTATACATATATATATATATACAGTATATAATGCCATGGATGAGGCCAGTATGCTGAGTCGCCGCTCTTATACATATATATATATATACAGTATATAATGCCATGGATGAGGCCAGTATGCTGAGTCGCTGCTCCTATATATATAGATATACAGTATATAATGCCATGGATGAGGCCAGTATGCTGAGTCGCTGCTCCTATATATATAGATATACAGTATATAATGCCATGGATGAGGCCAGTATGCTGAGTCGCTGTTCCTATACATATATATATATACAGTATATAATGCCATGGATGAGGCCAGTATGCTGAGTCGCCGCTCTTATACATATATATATATACAGTATATAATGCCATGGATGAGGCCAGTATGCTGAGTCGCTGCTCCTATATATATAGATATACAGTATATAATGCCATGGATGAGGCCAGTATGCTGAGTCGCTGCTCCTATACATATATATATATATATATACAGTATATAATGCCATGGATGAGGCCAGTATGCTGAGTCGCTGCTCCTATATATATAGATATACAGTATATAATGCCATGGATGAGGCCAGTATGCTGAGTCGCTGTTCCTATACATATATATATATACAGTATATAATGCCATGGATGAGGCCAGTATGCTGAGTCGCTGCTCCTATATATATAGATATACAGTATATAATGCCATGGATGAGGCCAGTATGCTGAGTCGCTGCTCCTATATATATAGATATACAGTATATAATGCCATGGATGAGGCCAGTATGCTGAGTCGCTGCTCCTATACATATATATATATATATATATATATATATATATATATATATACAGTATATAATGCCATGGATGAGGCCAGTATGCTGAGTCGCTGTTCCTATACATATATATATATACAGTATATAATGCCATGGATGAGGCCAGTATGCTGAGTCGCTGTTCCTATACATATATATATATATATACAGTATATAATGCCATGGATGAGGCCAGTATGCTGAGTCGCTGTTCCTATACATATATATATACAGTATATAATGCCATGGATGAGGCCAGTATGCTGAGTCGCTGCTCCTATATATATATATATATACAGTATATAATGCCATGGATGAGGCCAGTAAGCTGAGTCGCTGCTCCTATACATATATATATATACAGTGCCTAAAAGTAGTATTCAACCCCCTGCAGATTTAGCAGGTTTACACATTTGGAATTAACTTGGCATTGTGACATTTGGACTGTAGATCAGCCTGGAAGTGTGAAATGCACTGCAGCAAAAAAGAATGTTTTTTTTTTTTTTTGTAAATTGTGAAAAGTCTTTTCAGAGCGTCATTTATTATTCAACCCCTCAACCCACCAGAATTCTGTTTGGTTTCCCTAAAGTATTAAGAAGTAGTTCAGGCACAAAGAACAATGAGCTTCACATGTTTGGATTAATTATCTCTTTTTCCAGCCTTTTCTGACTATTTAAGACCCTCCCCAAACTTCTGAACAGCACTCATACATGGTCAACATGGGAAAGACAAAGGAGCATTCCAAGGCCATCAGAGACAAGATCGTGGAGGGTCACAAGGCTGGCAAGGGGTACAAAACCCTTTCCAAGGAGTTGGGCCTACCTGTCTCACTGTTGGGAGCATCATCCGAAGTGGAAGACTTATGGAACTACTGTTAGCCTTCCACGGCCTGGACAGCTTTTGAAAGTTTCCTCCCGTGCCGAGGCCAGGCATATCCGAAGAGTCAAGGCTAACCCAAGGACAACAAGGAAGGAGCTCCGGGAAGATCTCATGGCAGTGGGGACATTGGTTTCAGTCAATACCATAAGTAACGTACTCCACCGCAATGGTCTCCGTTCCAGACGAGCCCGTAAGTTACCTTTACTTTCAAAGCGTCATGTCAAGGCTCATCTACAGTTTGCTCATGATCACTTGGAGGACTCAGACTGAATGGTTCAAGGTTCTCTGGTCTGATGAGACCAAGATCGAGATCTTTGGTGCCAACCACACACGTGACGTTTGGAGACTGGATGGCACTGCATACGACCCCAAGAATACCATCCCTACAGTCAAGCATGGTGGTGGCAGCATCATGCTGTGGGGCTGTTTCTCAGCCAAGGGGCCTGGCCATCTGGTCCGCATCCATGGGAAGATGGATAGCACGGCCTACCTGGAGATTTTGGCCAAGAACCTCCGCTCCTCCATCAAGGATCTTAAGATGGGTCGTCATTTCATCTTCCAACAAGACAACGACCCAAAGCACACAGCCAAGAAAACCAAGGCCTGGTTCAAGAGGCAAAAAATCAAGGTGTTGCAGTGGCCTAGTCAGTCTCCTGACCTTAACCCAATTGAAAACTTGTGGAAGGAGCTCAAGATTAAAGTCCACATGAGACACCCAAAGAACCTAGATAACTTGGAGAAAATCTGCATGGAGGAGTGGGCCAAGATAACTCCAGAGACCTGTGCCGGCCTGATCAGGTCTTATAAAAGACGATTATTAGCTGTAATTGCAAACAAGGTTATTCCACAAAATATTAAACCTAGGGGTTGAATAATAATTGACCCACACTTTTATGTTTAAAATTTATAAAAATTTAACGGAGCAACAAAACTTTTTGGTTTGTAAGATTTATGCATCTGTTAATAAATCCTGCTCTTGTTTGAAGGCTCTAACTTATTTGCATCTTATTAAACCTGCTAAATCTGCAGGGGGTTGAATACTACTTGTAGGCACTGTATATACAGTATGTAATGCCATGGATGAGGCCAGTATGCTGAGTCGCTCCTCCTATACATATATATATATATATATATATATATATATATATATATATATATACAGTATATAATGCCATGGATGAGGCCAGTATGCTGAGTCGCTGCTCCTATACATATATATATATATATATATATATATACACACAGTATATAATGCTATGGATGAGGCCAGTATGCTGAGTCGCTGCTCCTATACATATATATATATATATATATATATATATACACAGTATATAATGCCATGGATGAGGCCAGTATGCTGAGTCGCTGCTCCTATACATATATATATATATATATATATATATATATATATATATACAGTGGGGCAAAAAAGTATTTAGTCAGTCAGCAATAGTGCAAGTTCCACCACTTAAAAAGATGAGAGGCGTCTGTAATTTACATCATAGGTAGACCTCAACTATGGGAGACAAACTGAGAAAAAAAAATCCAGAAAATCACATTGTCTGTTTTTTTAACAATTTATTTGCATATTATGGTGGAAAATAAGTATTTGGTCAGAAACAAAATTTCATCTCAATACTTTGTAATATATCCTTTGTTGGCAATGACAGAGGTCAAACGTTTTCTGTAAGTCTTCACAAGGTTGCCACACACTGTTGTTGGTATGTTGGCCCATTCCTCCATGCAGATCTCCTCTAGAGCAGTGATGTTTTTGGCTTTTCGCTTGGCAACACGGACTTTCAACTCCCTCCAAAGGTTTTCTATAGGGTTGAGATCTGGAGACTGGCTAGGCCACTCCAGGACCTTGAAATGCTTCTTACGAAGCCACTCCTTCGTTGCCCTGGGGGTGTGCTTTGGATCATTGTCATGTTGAAAGACCCAGCCACGTTTCATCTTCAATGCCCTTGCTGATGGAAGGAGGTTTGCACTCAAAATCTCACGATACATGGCCCCATTTATTCTTTCATGTACCCGGATCAGTCGTCCTGGCCCCTTTGCAGAGAAACAGCCCCAAAGCATGATGTTTCCACCACCATGCTTTACAGTAGGTATGGTGTTTGATGGATGCAACTCAGTATTCTTTTTCCTCCAAACACGACAAGTTGTGTTTCTACCAAACAGTTCCAGTTTGGTTTCATCAGACCATAGGACATTCTCCCAAAACTCCTCTGGATCATCCAAATGCTCTCTAGCAAACTTCAGACGGGCCCGGACATGTACTGGCTTAAGCAGTGGGACACGTCTGGCACTGCAGGATCTGAGTCCTTAGTGGCATAGTGTGTTACTTATGGTAGGCCTTGTTACATTGGTCCCAGCTCTCTGCAGTTCATTCACTAGGTCCCCCCGCGTGGTTCTGGGATTTTTGCTCACTGTTCTTGTGATCATTCTGACCCCACAGGGTGGGATTTTGCGTGGAGCCCCAGATCGAGGGATATTATCAGTGGTCTTGTATGTCTTCCATTTTCTAATTATTGCTCCCACTGTTGATTTCTTCACTTCAAGCTGGTTGGCTATTGCAGATTCAGTCTTCCCAGCCTGGTGCAGGGCTACAATTTTGTTTCTGGTGTCCTTTGACAGCTCTTTGGTCTTCACCATAGTGGAGTTTGGAGTCAGACTGTTTGAGGGTGTGCACAGGTGTCTTTTTATACTGATAACAAGTTTAAACAGGTGCCATTACTACAGGTAATGAGTGGAGGAAAGAGGAGACTCTTAAAGAAGAAGTTACAGGTCTGTGAGAGCCAGAAATCTTGATTGTTTGTTTCTGACCAAATACTTATTTTCCACCATAATATGCAAATAAATTGTTAAAAAAACAGACAATGTGATTTTCTGGATTTTTTTTTCTCAGTTTGTCTCCCATAGTTGAGGTCTACATTTGATGTAAATTACAGACGCCTCTCATCTTTTTAAGTGGTGGAACTTGCACTATAGCTGACTGACTAAATACTTTTTTGCCCCACTGTATATATATATATATACACAGTATATAATGCCATGGATGAGGCCAGTATGCTGAGTCGCTGCTCCTATACATATATATATATATATATATATATATATATATACACACAGTATATAATGCCATGGATGAGGCCAGTAAGCTGAGTCGCTGCTCCTATACATATATATATATATATATATATATATACATACATATATATATACACAGTATATAATGCTATGGATGAGGCCAGTATGCTGAGTCGCTGCTCCTATATATATATATATATATATATATATACACAGTATATAATGCCATGGATGAGGCCAGTATGCTGAGTCGCTGCTCCTATACATATATATATATATACAGTATATAATGCCATGGATGAGGCCAGTATGCTGAGTCGCTGCTCCTATACATATATATATATATACAGTATATAATGCCATGGATGAGGCCAGTATGCTGAGTCGCTGCTCCTATACATATATATATATATATATATATATATATACACAGTATATAATGCCATGGATGAGGCCAGTATGCTGAGTCGCTGCTCCTATACATATATATATATATATATATATATATATATATACACACAGTATATAATGCCATGGATGAGGCCAGTAAGCTGAGTCGCTGCTCCTATACATATATATATATATATATATATATATATACACAGTATATAATGCCATGGATGAGGCCAGTATGCTGAGTCGCTGCTCCTATACATATATATATATATATATATATACACACAGTATATAATGCCATGGATGAGGCTAGTAAGCTGAGTCGCCGCTCCTATACATATATATATATATATACAGTATATAATGCCATGGATGAGGCCAGTATGCTGAGTCGCTCCTCCTATACATATATATATACAGTATATAATGCCATGGATGAGGCCAGTATGCTGAGTCGCTGCTCCTATACATATATATATATATATACAGTATATAATGCCATGGATGAGGCCAGTATGCTGAGTCGCTGCTCCTATACATATATATATATACAGTATATAATGCCATGGATGAGGCCAATATGCTGAGTCGCCGCTCCTATATATATATATATATATATATATATATATATATATATATATATATATATATATATATATATATATATATATATACTAGCTGAAGAGTCCGGCATTGCCTAGGCATAGTAAATATCTGTGTTTAGTTATAGCACCTCACTTCTCTTATTTTCTTCCTCACACCTTTCATTTCCGCCTAACACTTGTCATTTCGACCTCACATCTGTCATTTTCCGATCACTCCACTATTTTCCCTCAGTCCTCTCATTTTGCACTCACAACTTTTCATTATCACCTCACACCTCTCATTTTCACCTCAGTATATACATGTTTGTCATCTCCCTTATATATAGTATACACCTGTATGTCATCTCCCCTGTATATAGTGTATACCTGCTGTGTGTTGTCTCCACTTTATATAGTATATACCTGTATGTCATCTCCTCCTATATCTAGTATATACCTGTATGTCATCTCCTCCTGTATATAGTATATACCTGTATGTCATCTCCTATATATAGCATATACCTGTATGTCATCTCCTCCTGTATATAGTATATACCTGTAGGTCATCTGCTCCTGTATATAGTATATACCTGTGTGTCATCTCCTCTTGTATATAGTATATACCTGTAAGTCATCTCCTCCTGTATATAGTATGTACCTGTATGTCATCTCCTCCTCTATATAGTATATACCTGTGTAATCTCTCCTGTATATAGTATATACCTGTGTGTCATCTCCCCTGTATATAGTATATACCTGTGTGATCTCCTGTGTTAGACCTCGTTCACACGTTATTTGGTCAGTATTTTTACCTCAGTATTTGTAAGCTAAATTGGCAGCCTGATAAATCACCAGCCAACAGGAAGCCTTCCCCATGGCAGTATATATTAGCTCACACATACACATAATAGACAGGTCATGTGACTGACAGCTGGTGTATTTCCTATATGGTACATTTGTTGCTCTTGTAGTTTGTCTGCTTATTAATCAGATTTTTATTTTTGAAGGATAATACCAGACTTGTGTGTGTTTTAGGGCGAGTTTCGTTTGTCAAGTTGTGTGTGTTGAGTTGCATGTGGCGACATGCATGTGGCGACTTTTGTGAGATGAGTTTTGTGTGGCGACATGCGTGTAGCAACTTTTTGTGTGTCGACTTGCATGTGACAGGTTAGTGTAGCAAGTTGTGTGCAGCAAGTTTTGTGCATGGCGAGTTTTGCGCGTGGCGAGTTTTGTGTGGTGCCTTTTGAGTATGTGCAAGTTTTGTTTGAGGCAACTTTTGCATGTGTTGCAACTTTTGTGCATGTGGCAATTTTTCCGCGGGTGCAAGTTTTGCGTGAGCCTCGTTTTGCATGTGGCGAGTTTTGCGCGTGGCGAGTTTTGAGCGGCGACTTTTGTGTTTCGACTTTTATGTGGCGAGGTTGGTGTATGTGTGGTGAAATGTGTGCTGAGGGTGGTATATGTGTTCAAGCACGTGGTAGTGTGTGGCGCATTTTGTGTGTGTGTTCATATCCCCGTGTGTGGTGAGTATCCCATGTGGTGGCCCCACCTTAGCAACTGTACAGTATATACTCTTTGGCACCATCGCTCTCATTCTTTAAGTCCCCCTTGTTCACATCTGGCAGCTGTCAATTTGCCTCCAACACTTCAATTCACTTTTTCCCCATTATGTAGATAGGGGCAAAATTATTTGGTGAATTGGAAAGCGCGGGGTTAAAATTTCACCTCACAACATAGCCTGTGACGCTCTCGGGGTCCAGACGTGTGACCGTGCAAAATTTTGTGGCTGTAGCTGCGACGTCTCCAACACTTTTCCTTTCACTTTTTCCCCATTATGTAGATAGGGGCAAAATTGTTTGGTGAATTGGAAAGCGCAGGGTTAAAATTTCGCCTCACAACATAGGCTATGACGCTCTCGGGGTCCAGACGTGTGACTGTGCAAAATTTTGTGGCTGTAGCTGCTACGGTGCAGATGCCAATCCCGGACATACACACACACATACACACACATTCAGCTTTATATAGTAGATATACAGTATATAATGCCATGGATGAGGCCAATATGCTGAGTCGCTGCTCCTATACATATATATATATATATATATATATATATATATATATACAGTATACAATGCCATGGATGAGGCCAGTAAGCTGAGTCGCTGCTCCTATACATATATATATATATATATATATATACAGTATATAATGCCATGGATGAGGCCAGTAAGCTGAGTCGCTGCTCCTATACATATATATATATATATATATATATACAGTATATAATGCCATGGATGAGGCCAATATGCTGAGTCGCTGCTCCTATACATATATATATATATATATATATATATATATATATATACAGTATACAATGCCATGGATGAGGCCAATATGCTGAGTCGCTGCTCCTATACATATATATATATATATATATATATATATACAGTATACAATGCCATGGATGAGGCCAGTAAGCTGAGTCGCTGCTCCTATACATATATATATATATATATATATATATATATATACAGTATATAATGCCATGGATGAGGCCAATATGCTGAGTCGCTGCTCCTATACATATATATATATATATATATATATATATATATACAGTATACAATGCCATGGATGAGGCCAGTAAGCTGAGTCGCTGCTCCTATACATATATATATATATATATATATATACAGTATATAATGCCATGGATGAGGCCAATATGCTGAGTCGCTGCTCCTATACATATATATATATATATACAGTACATAATGCCATGGATGAGGCCAGTATGCTGAGTCGCTGCTCCTATACATATATATATATATATACAGTATACAATGCCATGGATGAGGCCAGTATGCTGAGTTGCTGCTCCTATACATATATATATATACAGTATATAATGCCATGGATGAGGCCAGTATGCTGAGTCGCTGCTCCTATACATATATATATATACAGTATATAATGCCATGGATGAGGCCAGTATGCTGAGTCGCTGCTCCTATACATATACATATATATATATACAGTATATAATGCCATGGATGAGGCCAATATGCTGAGTCGCTGCTCCTATACATATATATATATATATATATACAGTATATAATGCCATGGATGAGGCCAGTATGCTGAGTCGCTGCTCCTATACATATATATATACAGTATATAATGCCATGGATGAGGCCAGTATGCTGAGTCGCTGCTCCTATACATATATATATACAGTATATAATGCCATGGATGAGGCCAGTATGCTGAGTCGCTGCTCCTATACATATATATATATACAGTATATAATGCCATGGATGAGGCCAGTATGCTGAGTCGCTGCTCCTATCTATATATATAATTGTCTAAGGGTTTTTCCGTCTGTCTGTCTGTCTGTCTGTCCTGGAAATCCCGGCTCTCTGATTGGTCGAGGCCGCCAGGCCTCGACCACTCAGACACCGGCACAGCATCAACGTAGAAATCCCGCGTCTCTGATTGGTCGAGGCCGCCAGGCCTCGACCAATCAGCAACGGGCACAGCGACGATGATGTCATAAAGGACGTAGACATCCCGCGTCTCTGATTGGTCGAGGCCGCAACGGGCACAGCGACGATGATGTCATAATGGTTGCCATGGCGACGATGATGTCATAAAGGTTGCCTCGACCAATCAGCGACGGGCAAGTCTGCCGCAAATTCTGGAATCATCATTGTCCATATATTACGGGGACATGCATATTCTAGAATACCCGATGCGTTAGTCCTCCTGACACTTCTGTATTGATCAGTCCTCCTGACACTTCTATATTGATCAGTCCTCCTGACACTTCTATATTGATCAGTCCTCCTGACATTCTATATTGATCAGTCCTCCTGACATTCTATATTGATCAGTCCTCCTGACACTTCTATATTGATCAGTCCTCCTGACATTCTATATTGATCAGTCCTCCTGACACTTCTATATTGATCAGTCCTCCTGACTCTTCTATATTGATCATTCCTCCTGACACTTCTATATTGATCAGTCCTCCTGATATCTCTATATTGATCAGTCCTCCTGACACTTCTATATTGATCAGTCCTCCTGACACTTCTATATTGATCATTCCTCCTGACACTTCTGTATTGATCATTCCTCTTGACACTTCTATATTGATCAGTCCTCCTGACACCTCTATATTGATCAGTCCTCCTGACACCTCTATATTGATCAGTCCTCCTGACACTTCTATATTGATCATTCCTCCTGACACTTCTGTATTGATCATTCCTCTTGACACTTCTATATTGATCAGTCCTCCTGACACCTCTATATTGATCAGTCCTCCTGACACCTCTATATTGATCAGTCCTCCTGACACCTCTATATTGATCAGTCCTCCTGACACTTCTATATTGATCAGTCCTCCTGACATTCTATATTGATCAGTCCTCCTGACACCTCTATATTGATCATTCCTCCTGACACTTCTGTATTGATCATTCCTCTTGACACTTCTATATTGATCAGTCCTCCTGATATCTCTATATTGATCAGTCCTCCTGACACTTCTATATTTATCAGTCCTCCTGACATTCTATATTGATCAGTCCTCCTGACACTTCTATATTGATCAGTCCTCCTGAGACCTCTATATTCATCAGTCCTCCTGACACCTCTATATTGATCAGTCCTCCTGACACTTCTATATTGATCAGTCCTCCTGACACTTCTATATTGATCAGTCCTCCTGACACTTCTATATTGATCAGTCCTCCTGATACCTCTATATTGATCAGTCCTCCTGACACCTCTATATTGATCAGTCCTCCTGACACTTCTATATTGATCAGTCCTCCTGATACCTCTATATTGATCAGTCCTCCTGACACTTCTGTATTGATCAGTCCTCCTGACACTTCTATATTGATCAGTCCTCCTGACACTTCTATATTGATCAGTCCTCCTGACACCTCTATATTGATCAGTCCTCCTGACACTTCTATATTGATCAGTCCTCCTGACACTTCTATATTGATCAGTCCTCCTGACACTTCTATATTGATCAGTCCTCCTAACACTTCTATATTGATCAGTCCTCCTGACACTTCTATATTGATCAGTCCTCCTGACACTTCTATATTGATCAGTCCTCCTGACACTTCTATATTGATCAGTCCTCCTGACACCTCTATATTGATCAGTCCTCCTGACACCTCTATATTGATCAGTCCTCCTGACACTTCTATATTGATCAGTCCTCCTGATACCTCTATATTGATCAGTCCTCCTGACACCTCTATATTGATAAATCCTCCTGACACTTCTATATTGATCAGTCCTCCTGACACTTCTATATTGATCAGTCCTCCTGACACTTCTATATTGATCAGTCCTCCTGACACTTCTATATTGATCAGTCCTCCTGACACCTCTATATTGATCAGTCCTCCTGACACCTCTATATTGATCAGTCCTCCTGACACTTCTATATTGATCAGTCCTCCTGATACCTCTATATTGATCAGTCCTCCTGACACCTCTATATTGATAAATCCTCCTGACACTTCTATATTGATCAGTCCTCCTGACACTTCTATATTGATCAGTCCTCCTGACACTTCTATATTGATCAGTCCTCCTGATACCTCTATATTGATCAGTCCTCCTGACACTTCTATATTGATCAGTCCTCCTGATACCTCTATATTGATCAGTCCTCCTGACACTTCTATATTGATCAGTCCTCCTGATACCTCTATATTGATCAGTCCTCCTGACACTTCTATATTGATCAGTCCTCCTGACACTTCTATATTGATCATTCCTCCTGACACTTCTGTATTGATCATTCCTCCTGACACTTCTATATTGATCAGTCCTCCTGATATCTCTATATTGATCAGTCCTCCTGACACTTCTATATTGATCAGTCCTCCTGACACTTCTATATTGATCAGTCGTCCTGACACTTCTGTATTGATCAGTCCTCCTGACACTTCTATATTGATCAGTCCTCCTGACACCTCTATATTGATCAGTCCTCCTGACATTCTATATTGATCAGTCTTCCTGACATTCTATATTGATCAGTCCTCCTGACACTTCTATATTGATCAGTCCTCCTGACACTTCTATATTGATCAGTCCTCCTGACACCTCTATATTGATCAGTCCTCCTTACACTTCTATATTGATCAGTCCTCCTGACACTTCTGTATTGATCATTCCTCTTGACACTTCTATATTGATCAGTCCTCCTGACACTTCTATATTGATTAGTCCTCCTAACACCTCTATATTGATCAGTCCTCCTGACACTTCTATATTGATCAGTCCTCCTGACACTTCTATATTGATTAGTCCTCCTAACACCTCTATATTGATCAGTCCTCCTGACACTTCTATATTGATCAGTCCTCCTGACACTTCAATATTGATCAGTCCTCCTGACACTTCTATATTGATCAGTCCTCCTGACACTTCTATATTGATCAGTCCTCCTGACACCTCTATATTGATCAGTCCTCCTGACACTTCTATATTGATCAGTCCTCCTGACACTTCTATATTGATCAGTCCTCCTGACTCTTCTATATTGATCAGTCCTCCTGACACTTCTATATTGATCAGTCCTCCTGACACTTCTATATTGATCAGTCCTCCTGACACTTCTATATTGATCAGTCCTCCTGACACTTCTATATTGATCAGTCCTCCTGATACCTCTATATTGATCAGTCCTCCTGACACCTCTATATTGATCAGTCCTCCTGACACCTCTATATTGATCAGTCCTCCTGATACCTCTATATTGATCAGTCCTCCTGACACTTCTATATTGATCAGTCCTCCTGACACTTCTATATTGATCAGTCCTCCTGACACTTCTATATTGATCAGTCCTCCTGACACTTCTATATTGATCAGTCCTCCTGACACTTCTATATTGATCATTCCTCCTGACACTTCTATATTGATCAGTCCTCCTGATACCTCTATATTGATCAGTCCTCCTGATACCTCTATATTGATCAGTCCTCCTGACACTTCTATATTGATCAGTCCTCCTGACACTTCTATATTGATCAGTCCTCCTGACACCTCTATATTGATCAGTCCTCCTGACACTTCTATATTGATCAGTCCTCCTGACACTTCTATATTGATCAGTCCTCCTTACACTTCTATATTGATCAGTCCTCCTTACACTTCTATATTGATCAGTCCTCCTGACACTTCTATATTGATCAGTCCTCCTGACACTTCTATATTGATCAGTCCTCCTGACACTTCTATATTGATCAGTCCTTCTGACACTTCTTTATTGATCAGTCCTCCTGACACCTCTATATTGATCATTCCTCCTGACACTTCTGTATTGATCAGTCCTCCTGACACCTCTATATTGATCAGTCCTCCTGACACTTCTATATTGATCAGTCCTCCTGACACTTCTATATTGATCAGTCCTCCTGACACTTCTATATTGATCAGTCCTCCTGACACTTCTATATTGATCAGTCCTCCTGATACCTCTATATTGATCAGTCCTCCTGATATCTCTATATTGATCAGTCCTCCTGATACCTTTATATTGATCAGTCCTCCTGACACCTCTATATTGATCAGTCCTCCTGACACTTCTATATTGATCAGTCCTCCTGACACAGCCTCGACCAATCAGCAACGGGCACAGCGACGATGATGTCATAAAGGACGTAGACATCTCACGTTTCTGATTCAGCGACGGGCACAGTATCGACGTAGATGTCATAATGGTTACCATGGCGACGATGATGTCATAAAGGTTGCCTCGACCAATCAGCGACGGGCACAGTCTGCCGCGAATTCTGGAATTATCATTGTCCATATACTACGGGGACATGCATATTCTAGAATACCCGATGCGTTAGAATCGGGCCACAATCTAGTCTATATATATAATTGCCTAAGGGATTTTCCGTCTGTCTGTCTGTCTGTCCAGGAAATCCCAGGTCTCTGATAATGCCATGGATGAGGCCAGTATGCTGAGTCGCTGCTCCTATACATATATATATATATATATATATATATATATATACAGTATATAATGCCATGGATGAGGCCAGTATGCTGAGTCACTGCTCCTATACATATATATATACAGTATATAATGCCATGGATGAGGCCAGTATGCTGAGTCACTGCTCCTATACACATATACAGGTCCTTCTCAAAAAATTAGCATATAGTGTTAAATTTCATTATTTACCATAATGTAATGATTACAATTAAACTTTCATATATTATAGATACATTATCCACCAACTGAAATTTGTCAGGTCTTTTATTGTTTTAATACTGATGATTTTGGCATACAACTCCTGATAACCCAAAAAACCTGTCTCAATAAATTAGCATATTTCACCCATCCAATCAAATAAAAGTGTTTTTCAATAACAAACAAAAAAACCATCAAATAATAATGTTCAGTTATGCACTCAATACTTGGTCGGGAATCCTTTGGCAGAAATGACTGCTTCAATGCGGCGTGGCATGGAGGCAATCAGCCTGTGACGCTGCTGAGATGTTATGGAGGCCCAGGATGCTTCAATAGCGGCCTTAAGCTCATCCAGAGTGTTGGGTCTTGCGTCTCTCAACTTTCTCTTCACAATATCCCACAGATTCTCTATGGGGTTCAGGTCAGGAGAGTTGGCAGGCCAATTGAGCACAGTAATACCATGGTCAGTAAACCATTTACCAGTGGTTTTGGCACTGTGAGCAGGTGCCAGGTCGTGCTGAAAAATGAAATCTTCATCACCATAAAGCATTTCAGCCGATGGAAGCATGAAGTGCTCCAAAATCTCCTGATAACTAGCTGCATTGACCCTGCCCTTGATGAAACACAGTGGACCAACACCAGCAGCTGACATGGCACCCCACACCATCACTGACTGTGGGTACTTGACACTGGACTTCAGGCATTTTGGCATTTCCTTCTCCCCAGTCTTCCTCCAGACTCTGGCACCTTGATTTCCGAATGACATGCAAAATTTGCTTTCATCAGAAAAAAGTACTTGGGACCACTTAGCAACAGTCCAGTGCTGCTTCTCTGTAGCCCAGGCCAGGCGCCTCTGCCGCTGTTTATGGTTCAAAAGTGGCTTTACCTGGGGAATGCGGCACCTGTAGCCCATTTCCTGCACACGCCTGTGCACGGTGGCTCTGGATGTTTCCACACCAGACTCAGTCCACTGCTTCCTCAGGTTCCCCAAGGTCTGGAATCGGTCCTTCTCCACAATCTTCCTCAGGGTCCGGTCTCCTCTTCTCGTTGTACAGCGTTTTCTGCCACATTGTTTCCTTCCAACAGACTTACCATTGAGGTGCCTTGATACAGCACTCTGGGAACAGCCTATTTGTTGAGAAATTTCTTTCTGGGTCTTACCCTCTTGCTTGAGGGTGTCAATGATGGCCTTCTTGACATCTGTCAGGTCGCTAGTCTTACCCATGATGGGGGTTTTGAGTAATGAACCCGGCAGGGAGTTTATATAAGCCTCAGGTATCTTTTGCATGTGTTTAGAGTTAATTAGTTGATTCAGAAGATTAGGGTAATAGGTCGTTTAGAGAACCTTTTCTTGATATGCTAATTTATTGAGACAGGTTTTTTGGGTTATCAGGAGTTGTATGCCAAAATCATCAGTATTAAAACAATAAAAGACCTGACAAATTTCAGTTGGTGGATAATGAATCTATAATATATGAAAGTTTAATTGTAATCATTACATTATGGTAAATAATGAAATTTAACACTATATGCTAATTTTTTGAGAAGGACCTGTATATATATATATATATATATATATATATATATATATATATATATATATATATATATATACAGTATATAATGCCATGGATGAGGCCAGTATGCTGAGTCGCTGCTCCTATACATATATATATACAGTATATAATGCCATGGATGAGGCCAGTATGCTGAGTCGCTGCTCCTATACATATATATATATATACAGTATATAATGCCATGGATGAGGCCAGTATGCTGAATCGCCGCTCCTATACATATATACAGTTAGGGCCAGAAATATTTGGACAGTGACACAAGTTTTGTTATTTTAGCTGTTTACAAAAACATGTTCAGAAATACAATTATATATATAATATGGGCTGAAAGTGCACACTCCCAGCTGCAATATGATAGTTTCCACATCCAAATCGGAGAAAGGGTTTAAGAATCATAGCTCTGTAATGCATAGTGTCCTCTTTTTCAAGGGACCAAAAGTAATTGGACAATGGACTCTAAGGGCTGCAATTAACTCTGAAGGCGTCTCCCTCATTAACCTGTAATCAATGAAGTAGTTAAAAGGTCAGGGGTGGATTCCAGGTGTGTGGTTTTGCATTTGGAAGCTGTTGCTGTGAGCAGACAACATGCGGTCAAAGGAACTCTCAATTGAGGTGAAGCAGAACATCCTGAGGCTGAAAAAAAAGAAAAAATCCATCAGAGAGATAGCAGACATGCTTGGAGTAGCAAAATCAACAGTTGGGTACATACTGAGAAAAAAGGAATTGACTGGTGAGCTTGGGAACTCAAAAAGGCCTGGGCGTCCACGGATGACAACAGTGGTGGATGATCGCCGCATACTTAATTTGGTGAAGAAGAACCCGTTCACAACATCAACTGAAGTCCAGAACACTCTCAGTGAAGTAGGTGTATCTGTCTCTAAGTCAACAGTAAAGAGAAGACTCCATGACAGTAAATACAAAGGGTTCACATCTAGATGCAAACCATTCATCAATACCAAAAATAGACAGGCCAGAGTTAAATTTGCAGAAAAACACCTCAAGAAGCCAGCTCAGTTCTGGAAAAGTATTCTATGGACAGATGAGACAAAGATCAACCTGTACCAGAATGATGGGAAGAAAAAAGTTTGGAGAAGAAAGGGAACGGCACATGATCCAAGGCACACCACATCCTCTGTAAAACATGGTGGAGGCAACGTGATGGCATGGGCATGCATGGCTTTCAATGGCACTGGGTCACTTGTGTTTATTGATGACATAAGAGCAGACAAGAGTAGCCGGATGAATTCTGAAGTGTACCGGGATATACTTTCAGCCCAGATTCAGCCAAATGCTGCAAAGTTGATTGGACGGCGCTTCATAGTGCAGATGGACAATGACCCCAAGCATACAGCCAAAGCTACCCAGGAGTTCATGAGTGCCAAAAAGTGGAAGATTCTGCAATGGCCAAGTCAATCTCCAGATCTAAACCCAATTGAGCATGCATTTCACTTGCTCAAATCCAGACTTAAGACGGAAAGACCCACAAACAAGCAAGACCTGAAGGCTGCGGCTGTAAAGGCCTGGCAAAGCATTAAGAAGGAGGAAACCCAGCGTTTGGTGATGTCCATGGGTTCCAGACTTAAGGCAGTGATTGCCTCCAAAGGATTTGCAACAAAATATTGAAAATAAAAATATTTTGTTTGGGTTATGTTTATTTGTCCAATTACTTTTGACCTCCTAAAATGTGGAGTGTTTGTAAAGAAATGTGTACAATTCCTACATTTTCTATCAGATATTTTTGTTCAACCCTTCAAATTAAACGTTACAATCTGCACTTGAATTCTGTTGTAGAGGTTTCATTTCAAATCCAATGTGGTGGCATGCAGAGCCCAACTCGCGAAAATTGTGTCACTGTCCAAATATTTCTGGCCCTAACTGTATATACATACAGTATATAATGCCATGGATGAGGCCAGTATGCTGAGTCGCTGCTCCTATACATATATATATATATATATATATACAGTATATAATGCCATGGATGAGGCCAGTATGCTGAGTCGCCGCTCCTATACATATATATATATATACATACAGTATATAATGCCATGGATGAGGCCAGTATGCTGAGTCGCTGCTCCTATACATATATATATATATACTAGATTGTGGCCCGATTCTAATGCATCGGGTATTCTAGAATATGCATGTCCCCGTAGTATATGGACAATGATGATTCCAGAATTCGCGGCAGACTGTGCCCGTTGCTGATTGGTCGAGGCTGTGTCAGGAGGACTGATCAATATAGAAGTGTCAGGAGGATTTATCAATATAGAGGTGTCAGGAGGACTGATCAATATAGAATGTCAGGAGGACTGATCAATATAAAGGTATCAGGAGGACTGATCAATATAGAAGTGTCAGGAGGACTGATCAATATAGAAGTGTCAGGAGGACTGATCAATATAGAATGTCAGGAGGACTGATCAATATAAAGGTATCAGGAGGACTGATCAATATAGAAGTGTCAGGAGGACTGATCAATATAGAAGTGTCAGGAGGACTGATCAATATAGAAGTGTCAGGAGGACTGATCAATATAGAGGTATCAGGAGGACTGATCAATATAGAAGTGTCAGGAGGACTGATCAATATAGAAGTGTCAGGAGGACTGATCAATATAGAAGTGTCAGGAGGACTGATCAATATAGAGGTGTCAGGAGGACTGATCAACATAGAAGTGTCAGGAGGACTGATCAATACAGAAGTGTCAGGAGGACTGATCAATATAGAAGTGTCAGGAAGACTGATCAATATAGAAGTGTCAGGAGGACTGATCAACATAGAAGTGTCAGGAGGACTGATCAATACAGAAGTGTCAGGAGGACTGATCAATACAGAAGTGTCAGGAGGACTGATCAATATAGAAGTGTCAGGAGGACTGATCAACATAGAAGTGTCAGGAGGACTGATCAATATAGAGGTATCAGGAGGACTGATCAATACAGAAGTGTCAGGAGGACTGATCAATACAGAAGTGTCAGGAGGACTGATCAATATAGAAGTGTCAGGAGGACTGATCAACATAGAAGTGTCAGGAGGACTGATCAATATAGAGGTATCAGGAGGACTGATCAATACAGAAGTGTCAGGAGGACTGATCAATACAGAAGTGTCAGGAGGACTGATCAATACAGAAGTGTCAGGAGGACTGATCAATCCTCGACCAATCAGACGCGGGATTTCTACGTCCTTTATGACATCATCGTCGCTGTGCCCGTTGCCTGGATGTCTTCCTGGAGCAGAACAATATTGTATCATACAATTATTAGGTTCTGTAGAAGGACGTAGATCTGGGTATTTATTATGATGGAATATAGGCTGAACTGGATGGACAAATGTCTTTTTTCGGCCTTACTAACTATGTTACTATGTTACTATGTTACTATGTTTTATTGGTCCGTATAGGATTTCTGAGGTTTTCAATCCTGTGTCTTTTCGTCTGACCCTCCCAGACTCATTTTCCATACATAATGTATTCCATAGGTCGTTGTTGCGGAGATACGTGGCACCTATGGTTCCATCTGTTGAGCCTCCTGCCCCGGTTTTGGTGGAGGGGGAATTGGAGTATATTGTGGAGAAGATTTTGGATTCTCGTGTTTCTAGACGGAAACTCCAGTATCTGGTTAAATGGAAGGGTTATGCTCAGGAAGATAATTCCTGGGTTTTTGCCTCTGATGTCCATGCTCCAGATCTTGTTCGTGCCTTTCATGTGGCTCATCCTGGTCGGCCTGGGGGCTCTGGTGAGGGTTCGGTGACCCCTCCTCAAGGGGGGGGTACTGTTGTGAATTTTGTGGCTGAATTCACTCCTGTGGTCACAAGTGGTACTGCAGCTTCTGAGCTTCCTCCCTCAGGTGTTCTGGTGAGCTCGTTGGCTGCTTTGTTATTTAACTCCGCCTGATTCTGTCTTCCTTGCTCCTTGTCAATGTTCCAGTGTTGGATCTGAGCTTCTGGATCTTTCCTGTGGCCTGCTGCTCTGCTTAGATAAGTGCTTCTTTGCTTTTGTTGCTACTTTTTCTGTCCAGCTTGTCAATTCGTTTTGCTGGAAGCTCTGAGACGCAAAGGGTGTACCGCCGTGCCGTTAGTTCGGCACGGTGGGTCTTTTTGCCCCCTTTGCGTGGTTTTTGCTTTAGGGTTTTTTGTAGACTGCAAAGTTCTCTTTGCTATCCTCGCTCTATCTAGAATATCGGGCCTCACTTTGCTGAATCTATTTCATCCCTACGTTTGTCTTTTCATCTTGCTAACAGTCATTATATGTGGGGGGCTGCCTTTTCCTTTGAGGTATTTCTCTGAGGCAAGTCAGGCTTGTTTTTCTATCTTCAGGCTAGTCAGCTCCTCAGGCTGTGCCGAGTTGCATAGGTAGTGTCAGGCGCAATCCACAGCTGCCTTTAGTTGTGTTTAGGATAGGTTCAGGTATTGCGGTCTACAGAGATTCCACGTCTCAGAGCTTGTTCTATTGTTTTTGGGTTTTGTCAGATCACTGTATGTGCTCTGATTTCTGGCACACTGTGTCACTGGATTGCCTTCATAACAGGGAGGAGGTCCATCGGTTCCCAACCCCGCTTTTGTCTTTTTTCTTTTTTCTTTTTGTTTTTGAGTCTTTTTTTCAGCCATATGTAATATATATAAAAAAAATTTTTTTCAAAGTTTTTATTACTTTCTCTATCTTTCCGGTTTTATATTTGCTCTGGTTGCTCATCATTACAACACTATATCTCATTTACTAATCTGACATCTACGTGAAGGGTTTTCTGGAAGAATGAGACACTATGAAAATCAATACTCCGCCGTTGGTATGATAAGAATGTGGACTGTGTAAATATGCACATTACCTTTATGAAAAGGACAGCATCCACAGGGAATGTGCTGATATGCACTATTGCGGATGTTTTGAACCCAGAGCTGGTCTGACTAACAAAGAGCTCATTGGGGTTATTTGAATCGCGTCTCTGATCATGTGATCAAGAGACGATTGTGACGTGTTTGGGTCAGGGTACGGCATGTAATCATCTAAGGGAAATGATGGGCGCACCCCCCTAAATGTCCGCCTACTCAGGCTTTACGGCACCATTAAGCACAGCAATATGTGCGGCGCTATTTGCGTCCCCGAGAGACCGGAAGTGACTTTCCGATAACCGGAAGCACGCGGCCCGGAGATACACATGGCGGTTACGTCACCCTGAGATGTGCAGCGCGCGGGCGATAGAAACCGGAAATGAGTTGCCGGTAGCCACGCACGCGCTGCATGGAGGAAGCATACGAACGCTATTTAAGACAGGTAAAGGTCATATGGACTAGCAACGCTCGTATATGTGAGAGAACATATGTCATCACTCCCCTGATGATTTGAAAAAAGAAACGCGTCGGGAGACATAGACCTCTGCCGGGATTAATGATAGTACGGCATGATCCGCATCGAAGTCCCGGAAAACTCTGAGGGGGGCACCGCTGAGAGCATTGGTCCCACAGGATGAGTATAAACTGAAACGCTGCTAAAATATTTATCCACGCATAGACACCTTTTGAACATATGCCTATGTGCACCAATTTTCTGAGGCATATATGTATTCTGGTGCTATTGGTGGGTTGAATCTAAGAGGTTGGGGTGCGGCCCGCCTTCTATTACTTGCTGAGCTTGCTCATCTGTTGTTGTAGCACCATATGGGTAACAATGCCTGTAACATATGAGTGATCTACAAACATTGTTCTATTTGGTTTTTATCTGTAATCTGTTGTGTGTTTTTTGTGGTCGTTCTCGGCTTTTTTAAAGCACTGGCACTTTTGTTTCACTTTTGGTTTTGTTCGTGAGTTTTATTAGTACTAAAGTAAAAGTTAAGTTTTAATATTTACCCTCTAACCCGCTGCTAGACTGGTAATTCAGTACTACAATGGACATAGAGGTCAGCGCACATACAGTGACCTGGCAATAACCCAAAAAACAAGAACGAGCTCTGAGACGTGGGAACTCTGTTGACCGCAATCCCTAATCCTCTCCAACCATACTAAAGGCAGCCGTGGATTGCGCCTAACGCTCCCTATGCAACTTGGCACGGCCTGAGAAACTAGCTAGCCTGAAGATAGAAAATAAGCCTACCTTGCCTCAGAGAAATACCCCAAAGGAAAAGGCAGCCCCCACATATAATGACTGTGAGTTAAGATGAAAAGACAAACGTAGAGATGAAATAGATTTAGCAAAGTGAGGCCCAACTTTCTGAACAGAGCGAGGATAGGAAAGGAACTTTGCGGTCAACACAAAACCCTACAAAAACCACACAAAGGGGGCAAAAAGACCCTCCGTACCGAACTAACGGCACGGAGGTACACCCTCTGCGTCCCAGAGCTTCCAGCAAGCAGAAAAAAACAAATAGACAAGCTGGACAGAAAAAAACAGCAAACAAATAGCAAAGAGGAACTTAGCTATGCAGAGCAGCAGGCCACAGGAACGATCCAGGAGGAAACAGGTCCAATACTAGAACATTGACTGGAGGCCAGGATCAAAGCACTAGGTGGAGTTAAATAGAGCAGCACCTAACGACTTCACCACATCACCTGAGGAAGGAAACTCAGAAGCCGCAGTACCACTTTCCTCCACCAACGGAAGCTCACAGAGAGAACCAGCCGAAGTACCACTTGTGACCACAGGAGGGAGCTCTGCCACAGAATTCACAACAGTACCCCCCCTTGAGGAGGGGTCACCGAACCCTCACCAGAGCTCCCAGGACGACCAGGATGAGCCATATGAAAGGCACGAACAAGATCGGGAGCATGGACATCAGAGGCAAAGACCCAGGAATTATCTTCCTGAGCATAACCCTTCCACTTAACCAGATACTGGAGTTTCCGCCTTGAAACACGAGAATCCAAAATCTTCTCCACAATATACTCCAACTCCCCCTCCACCAAAACCGGGGCAGGAGGATCAACAGATGGAACCATAGGTGCCACGTATCTCCGCAACAATGACCTATGGAATACGTTATGTATGGAAAAAGAATCTGGAAGGGTCAGACGAAAAGACACAGGATTAAGAACCTCAGAAATCCTATACGGACCAATAAAACGAGGTTTAAACTTAGGAGAGGAAACCTTCATAGGAATATGACGAGAAGATAACCAAACCAAGTCCCCAACCCGAAGTCAGGGACCCACACAGTGTCTGCTTTTAACGAAACGTTGAGCCTTCTCCTGGGACAAAGTCAAATTGTCCACTACATGAGTCCAAATCTGCTGCAACCTGTCCACCACAGTATCCACACCAGGACAGTCCGAAGACTCAACCTGCCCTGAAGAGAAACGAGGATGGAACCCAGAGTTGCAGAAAAACGGTGAAACCAAGGTAGCCGAGCTGGCCCGATTATTAAGGGCGAACTCAGCCAAAGGCAAAAAGGACACCCAGTCATCCTGATCAGCAGAAACAAAGCATCTCAGATATGTTTCCAAGGTCTGATTGGTTCGTTCGGTCTGGCCATTAGTCTGAGGATGGAAAGCCAAGGAAAAAGACAAGTCAATGCCCATCCTACCACAAAAGGCTCGCCAAAACCTCGAAACAAACTGGGAACCTCTGTCAGAAACGATATTCTCTGGAATGCCATGTAAACGAACCACATGCTGGAAAAACAATGGCACCAAATCAGAGGAGGAAGGCAATTTAGACAAGGGTACCAAATGGACCATCTTAGAGAAGCGATCACAGACCACCCAAATGACTGACATCTTTTGAGAGACGGAAAGATCTGAAATAAAATCCATAGAGATATGTGTCCAAGGCCTCTTCGGGACCGGCAAGGGCAAAAGCAACCCACTGGCACGAGAACAGCAGGGCTTAGCCCGAACACAAATCCCACAGGACTGCACAAAAGTACGCACATCCCGCGACAGAGATGGCCACCAAAAGGATCTAGCCACTAACTCTCTGGTACCAAAGATTCCAGGATGACCAGCCAACACCGAACAATGAACCTCAGAGATAACTCTACTCGTCCATTTATCAGGGACAAACAGTTTCTCCGCTGGGCAACGATCAGGTTTATTAGCCTGAAATTTTTGCAGCACCCGCCGCAAATCAGGGGAGATGGCAGACACAATTACTCCCTCTTTGAGGATACCCGCCGGCTCAGATACACCCGGAGAGTCGGGCACAAAACTCCTAGACAGAGCATCCGCCTTCACATTTTTAGAGCCCGGAAGGTATGAAATCACAAAGTCAAAACGGGCAAAAAACAATGACCAACGAGCTTGTCTAGGATTCAACTGCTTGGCGGACTCGAGATAAGTCAAGTTCTTATGATCAGTCAAGACCACCACGAGATGATTAGCTCCTTCAAGCCAATGACGCCACTCCTCGAATGCCCACTTCATGGCCAGCAACTCTCGATTGCCCACATCATAATTTCGCTCAGCAGGCAAAAACTTCCTGGAAAAGAAGGCGCATGGTTTCATCACCGAGCAATCAGAACTTCTCTGCGACAAAACAGCCCCTGCTCCAATCTCAGAAGCATCAACCTCGACCTGGAACGGAAGCGAAACATCTGGTTGACACAACACAGGGGCAGAAGAAAAACGACGCTTCAACTCTTGAAAAGCTTCCACCGCAGCAGAAGACCAATTGACCAAATCAGCACCTTTCTTGGTCAAATCGGTCAATGGTTTAGCAATACTAGAAAAATTGCAGATGAAGCGACGATAAAAATTAGCAAAGCCCAGGAACTTTTGCAGACTTTTCAGAGATGTCGGCTGAGTCCAATTATGGATGGCTTGGACCTTAACAGGGTACATCTCGATAGTAGAAGGGGAAAAGATGAACCCCAAAAATGAAACCTTCTGAACACCAAAGAGACACTTTGATCCCTTCACAAACAAAGAATTAGCACGCATGACCTGAAACACCGTTCTGACCTGCTTCACATGAGACTCCCAATCATCCGAGAAGAGCAAAATGTCATCTAAGTACACAATCAGGAATTTATCCAGGTACTCTCGGAAGATGTCATGCATAAAGGACTGAAACACTGATGGAGCATTGGCAAGTCCGAATGGCATTACTAGATACTCAAAATGGCCCTCGGGCGTATTAAATGCAGTTTTCCACTCATCGCCTCGCTTAATACGCACAAGATTATACGCACCACGAAGATCTATCTTGGTGAACCAACTAGCCCCCTTAATCCGAGCAAACAAATCAGATAACAATGGCAAGGGGTACTGAAATTTAACCGTGATCTTATTTAGAAGGCGGTAATCTATACAAGGTCTCAGTGAACCATCCTTCTTGGCTACAAAAAAGAACCCTGCTCCTAATGGCGACGATGACGGGCGAATATGCCCCTTCTCCAAAGACTCCTTCACATAACTCCGCATAGCGGCGTGCTCAGGCACAGATAAATTAAACAGTCGACCTTTTGGGAATTTACTACCAGGAATCAAATCGATAGCACAATCACAATCCCTATGCGGAGGTAGGGTATCGGACTTGGGCTCATCAAATAAATCCCGGTAATCAGACAAGAACTCAGGAACCTCAGAAGGGGTGGATGACGAAATAGTCAGAAATGGGACATCACCATGTACCCCCTGACAACCCCAGCTGGACACAGACATGGATTTCCAATCTAATACTGGATTATGGACTTGTAGCCATGGCAACCCCAACACGACCACATCATGCAGATTATGCAACACCAGAAAGCGAATAACCTCCTGATGTGCAGGAGCCATGCACATGGTCAGCTGGGTCCAGTACTGAGGCTTATTCTTGGCCAAAGGCGTAGCATCAATTCCTCTCAATGGAATAGGACACTGCAAGGGCTCCAAGAAAAACCCACAACGCCTAGCATACTCCAAGTCCATCAAATTCAGAGCAGCGCCTGAGTCCACAAATGCCATGACAGAATACGATGACAAAGAGCAGATCAAGGTAACAGACAGAAGAAATTTTGACTGTACCGTACCAATGGTGGCAGACCTAGCGAACCGCTTAGTGCGCTTAGGACAATCAGAGATAGCATGAGTGGAATCACCACAGTAGAAACACAGCCCATTCAGACGTCTGTGTTCTTGCCGTTCAACTCTGGTCAAAGTCCTATCGCACTGCATAGGCTCAGGTTTAAGCTGAGGTAATACCGCCAAATGGTGCACAGATGTACGCTCGCGCAAGCGTCGACCGATCTGAATGGCCAAAGACGTAGACTCATTCAGACCAGCAGGCATAGGAAATCCCACCATGACATCCTTAAGGGCTTCAGAGAGACCTTTTCTGAAAATAGCTGCGAGCGCACCTTCATTCCACTGAGTGAGTACGGACCACTTTCTAAATTTCTGACAATATACCTCTATTTCATCCTGACCCTGACACAGAGCCAGCAAATTCTTCTCTGCCTGATCCACAGAATTAGGCTCATCGTACAGCAATCCGAGCGCCAGGAAAAATGCATCGATATTACTTAATGCAGGATCTCCTGACGCAAGAGAAAATGCCCAGTCCTGAGGGTCGCCACGCAAAAAAGAAATAACGATCCTAACTTGTTTAACTGGGTCACCAGAGGAGCAAGGTTTCAAAGCCAGAAATAGTTTACAATTATTTTTGAAACTCAGAAATTTAGTTCTATCTCCAAAAAACAAATCAGGAATAGGAATTCTTGGTTCTAACATAGAATTCTGAACCACAAAGTCTTGAATACTTTGTACTCTTGCCGTGAGCTGATCCACACATGAAGACAGACCTTTAATGTCCATTGCTACACCTGTGTCCTGAACCACCCAAATGTCTAGGGGAAAAAAAAGGCAAAACACAGTGCAAAGAAAAAAAAATGGTCTCAGAACTTCTTTTTTCCCTCTATTGGGAATCATTAGTACTTTTGGCCTCCAGTACTGTTATGAAAGGTAATTCAGTACTACAATGGACATAGAGGTCAGCGCACATACAGTGACCTGGCAATAACCCAACAAACAAGAACGAGCTCTGAGACGTGGGAACTCTGTTGACCGCAATCCCTAATCCTCTCCAACCACACTAAAGGCAGCCGTGGATTGCGCCTAACGCTCCCTATGCAACTCGGCACGGCCTGAGAAACTAGCTAGCCTGAAGATAGAAAATAAGCCTACCTTGCCTCAGAGAAATACCCCAAAGGAAAAGGCAGCCCCCACATATAATGACTGTGAGTTAAGATGAAAAGACAAACGTAGAGATGAAATAGATTTAGCAAAGTGAGGCCCAACTTTCTGAACAGAGCGAGAATAGGAAAGGTAACTTTGCGGTCAACACAAAACCCTACAAAAACCACGCAAAGGGGGCAAAAAGACCCTCCGTACCGAACTAACGGCACGGAGGTACACCCTCTGCGTCCCAGAGCTTCCAGCAAGCAGAAAAAAACAAATAGACAAGCTGGACAGAAAAAAACAGCAAACAAATAGCAAAGAGGAACTTAGCTATGCAGAGCAGCAGGCCACAGGAACGATCCAGGAGGAAACAGGTCCAATACTAGAACATTGACTGGAGGCCAGGATCAAAGCACTAGGTGGAGTTAAATAGAGCAGCACCTAACGACTTCACCACATCACCTGAGGAAGGAAACTCAGAAGCCGCAGTACCACTTTCCTCCACCAACGGAAGCTCACAGAGAGAACCAGCCGAAGTACCACTTGTGACCACAGGAGGGAGCTCTGCCACAGAATTCACAACACCTCACCTTCCTCACCGAGCACAACGTCCTCAGCAAGAGCCAAGCAGGGTTCATGCCGAACCACCGCACCACTGACCACATCTATACTCTGCACAGCCTCATTCAGAGACACGTCTACAATACAAAGAATGGGAAGATATATGCCTGCTTTGTGGACTTTAAAAAGGCCTTTGATTCAGTGTGGCACCCGGGCTTATTCCTGAAACTGCTGGAGAGTGGAATAGGAGGAAAGACCTACGATGTCATCAAAAGCTCCTACACCGAGAACCGCTGCAGCGTGAGTGTGAACGGCAAAAGAACGCTCTTCAACATCTACATCAACGAGCTGGCTACCGCCCTGAAATCCTCCTCAGCACCAGGTCTCACCCTCCACGACGCTCAGGTGAAATTCCTGCTGTATGCAGATGACCTGCTGCTGCTGTCACCAACCGAGAAAGGCCTCCAGGACAACCTGAAAATCCTAGAGAAATTCAGCTCCACCTGGGCTCTACCGGTCAACCTAAAGAAAACCAACACCATGGTGTTCCAGAGGAGAAAGAGAAGATCAGACCAACACCCATCATTTATCCTCAACAACTGCGACCTCACAGGAACAGACAAATATACCTACCTGGGCCTAGAGATTCACCGGTCAGGGAGCTTCAAACAAGCCATAGAGACCCTGAAAGACAAGGCCTGCAAAACCTTCTATGCCATCCGAAGGACACTCTACGATCTGAAGCCACCAGTGAGGGTCTGGCTAAAAATCTTCGACTCCATCATCGCCCCAATCCTCCTGTATGGCAGCGAAGTCTGGGGTCCTCACACCTACCCAGACTGGTCAAAATGGGATTCCAGTCCAACAGAAATATTCCACCTGGAATTCTGCAAGCACCTTCTCCAGGTCCATCGGAGCACCTCCAACAGTGCTTGTCGGGCCGAGCTGGGCAGATTCCCTCTACACCTAATAGTTCTAAAGAGGGCGCTGTCATTCCGGGCTCATCTGCATAGGAGCAATCCAAGCTCCCATCACCATAAAGCCCTGATACATGTAGGTGAAACAGAAAAACCAGAACCCTCGGAACAGCCCAGCCAAACCCAACCGGACCAGAACACCAATCACAACAACCTGACAAAAGCCGGAATTAGGAAGATGGCAGACGAAGGCCAGGAGAGGTATGTCAGTGACTGGAAGAATGATATCATCAGCTCACAGAAACTGAGCATGTACCGGAGCCTACAGAGAGACTACAGACTGGCGCCATATCTGGAGAAACTCCCGGACCCCAGAGACCGCCAGATCCTGAGCCGATATAGACTCAGCGCCCACAGTCTGGCCATCGAATGTGGCCGACACAGGCAGAGCTATAAGCCCAGGGAGGAAAGACTGTGCCAACACTGTGACCAGGAGGCCATAGAGGACGAAACCCACTTCCTGCTACACTGCTCCAAATACTCAGCAGTGAGGGACACTCACTTCAGGAGACTCTCACATCTCTTCCCAGACTTCATCACCATGAAGGAGGAAGAGAAAACATATATCCTGCTGGGAGAAGAAGAGAGAGCAGTGGAGATAGCAGCGCGGTATGTGAGCGAATGTCATAGACTGCGAGAAAGAACTATGATGCCATGGACTACAGCCCCCACAATGGATCTGCCCCCATTCACCTCCCCTATGCCATGAACTATACCCCCCACAATGGATCTGCCCCCATCCACCTCCCCTATGCCATGGACTATAGCCCCCACCCTGGATCTGCCCCCATCCACCTCTCCTATGCCATGGACTATAGCCCCCACCCTGGATCTGCCCCCATCCACCTCCCCTATACCATGGACTATAGCCCCCACCCTGGATCTGCCCCATCCACCTCCCCTATGCCATGGACTATAGCCCCCACCCTGGATCTGCCCCCATCCACCTCCCCTATACCATGGACTATAGCCCCCACAATGGATCTGCCCCCATCCACCTTCCCTACAGCTCCTACCCAACATCCCCACAGTCCCTATCCCTATTGCCTTTATACACTAGCTTTGGCAAAGCTGATGTGTATTTGGTCCTGCCAATAAAGCTTCTTTGAATCTTGAATCTATATATATTATTATTATTATTTATTTATATAGCACCATTGATTCCATGGTGCTGTACATGAGAAGGGGTTACATACAAGTTACAAATATCACATACAGTAAACAAACTAACAATGACGGACTGATACAGAGGGGCGAGGACCCTGCCCTTGCGGGCTTACATTCTACAGGATTATGGGGAAGGAGACAGTAGGTTGAGGGTTGCAGGAGCTCCGGTGTTGGTGAGGCAGTGGCTCCGGTGTTGGTGAGGCGGTAGCTCCGGTGTTGGTGAGGCGGTAGCTTCAATAGTGATGAGGCAGCAGCGGTGTCAGTGCAGGCTGTAGGCTTTCCTGAAGAGATGAGTTTTCAGGTTCCGTCTGAAGGATCCGACTGTAAGGTTTTAGACGATTTGCTATATCTGCTGTTATTTTTTGTAGAACCTAGTTTTTCCTGTCGGCCATTTTGCTTTCTGTTCTGCTGTATCTACTTTGCCCTTAACCTGCATGGAATTCTCAGTTTCAATGTTTCCGCCCTGTTCTCTGCCACTTGCCCTTTTAAGCAGCATCAGCTGTTTAATCAGTGCTTCAGAATCAAGTCTGCAGTTTACTTGACACCTTGCTCCTGGAAGACTTGGACTTATTATCCTACCACCTTCTACTTCAGATCCTTGGACATGTGTGGACTCAGGAATCTCTCAGCTTACCATCAACATTGGCAAGGGAAGTAGAGAGAGAACCTTTAACCTGTTTCTGTGACTAGATGGACTTAAGGTTTATTCCTGCCTGACTTGTATCCTGCTGCAACTGTGTTAACCCTTACTTGTATGAAGTAATACAAGTACTACTTAAACAAGCCTGTGTCTTCTGTGTTTCCTGGCACCCACGCACAAGACTCTATACAGACTGTATTATACATTTGACAAGATTCTGAAGCCAACGTTAGAGTCTGCTGTGGACTGTGAATGCCAGATATCCAGTTATACCTTCTGTGATGATAGTGGTTGTGACTTCTCACAACCATTTCAGGTGAGCACATTCTTTTTTTTTTTCCTCTCAGCCAGGTGTGTTACCACAGGTAAACACTATTGTGCGCCCTTGTTTCTTTTCCAGCATTTCTATCTTAAAGGATCTGGGAAGATATTAATTTATACATTCTGTGACGACAGTGGTTGTGACTTCTCACAACCAGTTCAGGTGAGCACATTCCCTTTTTTCAGCCAGGTGTGTTACCACAGGTAAACACTATTGTGCGCCCTTGTTTCTTTTCCAGCATTTTTATCTTAAAGGATCTGGGAAGATATTAATATATGCATTCTGTGACGACAGTGGTTGTGACTTCTCACAACCATTTCAGGTGAGCACATTCTTTTTTTTTTTCCTCTCAGCCAGGTGTGTTACCACAGGTAAACACTATTGTGCGCCCTTGTTTCTTTTCCAGCATTTCTATCTTAAAGGATCTGGGAAGATATTAATTTATACATTCTGTGATGATAGTGGTTGTGACTTCTCACAACCAGTTCAGGTGAGCACATTCCCTTTTTTCAGCCAGGTGTGTTACCACAGGTAAACACTATTGTGCGCCCTTGTTTCTTTTCCAGCATTTCTATCTTAAAGGATCTGGGAAGATATTAATATATGCATTCTGTGACGACAGTGGTTGTGACTTCTCACAACCATTTCAGGTGAGCGCATTCCCTTTTTTCAGCCAGGTGTGTTACCACAGGTGAACACTATTGTGCGCCCTTGTTTCTTTTCCAGCATTTCTATCTTAAAGGATCTGGGAAGATATTAATTTATACATTCTGTGATGATAGTGGTTGTGACTTCTCACAACCAGTTCAGGTGAGCGCATTCCCTTTTTTCAGCCAGGTGTGTTACCACAGGTGAACACTATTGTGCGCTCTTTCCTCTTTTCCAGCTTTTCTGCCGTAAAATATCTGGGAAGATGGAGGCTCGTGTAAAAGATTTATGTGGAGTTACTGATAAGATTCTTGCGGATATTCAGGCTTTAAAGACCAGCTTTTCAAGCCAGCAAGATCTTAATAATCACAACTTGCAAGTTTTCGGACAAAATACGCAGGAATTGCGAAACAGGATTGAGGCTCTGGAGGAACGAGTCCTGGCACCATCCACATCCCCGGGTTCTGGGTTTCCAAAGTTGCCACCTTTCCGTTTTGGCGGTGAACGGGAAAAATTTAGGGGATTTATTAATCAATGCAAACTGTTTTTCTCTGCTCATGCTTCACAATTTCTCTCCGAACGATCCAAGGTGCTAACCATAATCATGCTGCTCTCCAACAAAGCTCTGATGTGGGCAAACCCCCTGATTGAGACTGAGGATGAATGTCTAAATAATCTTGAAGCTTTCATTTCAGCTATGGGGCAGGTTTTTGATGACCCAAACCGAGGTGCAACAGCTGAAGCAGCCATGTTGGCTTTGCGCCAAGGTAAGCGCTCAGTAGCTGAATATGCCTTGGATTTCAGGAGATGGGCTCTTGATACCACTTGGGACAGTTCCGCGAAGAAATCAATTTTCCGTAAAGGGTTGTCTCCTATGATTAAAGACGAACTTGCTCGTGCCGACCCTCCCACCGCGTTGGGAGATTTTATTAACTACTGCATCCGTATTGATGCCCGTCTTACTGAACGCAGACAGGAGAGATGGTCTGAAATTAATCGTTCTAATCATTACCTGCCTTCCTCCCCAGCTAAGGAGTCTGTGAGCCGGACCACACGGGAACCAGAACCTGAACCAATGCAGGTGGACTCCTTACAGAGACGGGTGAGTGATGCCCGCAAGGAACATCGACTAAAAGAAAATCTATGTTTCTATTGTGGTAAGTCAGGGCACTTCATTACAAGCTGCCCCAACCGTTCTCGTAAGACTGCTGCAGCAGTCATACACTGTGAGTGCTGCGAAAGGGGATCTGTCAAATCCGAATCTCAAGTTCTAGGGAGATCTGCAGCTATAGATACTGACTTCTCGGACTTAAACTCCATTATTTCAGAGCCTGATGATTGTATAAATGCAGCAATTTTTCAAGTTTCCCCAACAGTATCCCAGTTGAGCTGTAAGAAGCATAACTCTCATTGCTCCCTCTCCATCAAACTCTGGGTTGACTCGGTATGGGTGTGTAGCTCTGCCATGATTGACTCAGGGGCAAGTGGCAATTTTATGGACATCTCTTTTGCCCAGAAACATGGGATACGTCCCGTGAAGAAAGCTACTCCTGTACAGATGGAGACTGTGGATGGTTCCCTGTTAAACTCTGGACCAGTGGATCAGGAGACGGAACCCTTGAAGGTGTTCATGGGTAAAGATCATCAAGAGAGATTGTCTTTTATGCTTATTGCTTCTCCCCATTTTCCCATCATTTTAGGGTTGCCATGGCTGCAGGCTCAGAACCCTACAATTAACTGGGAGACCAAGGAGTTGCACTTCCCGGAGAAACAGATAGGTCCAGAAGTTGCAGTTTGTGCTGTTCCTGAGGGATCCTCCACGCTTTCAGAGCTACCAGCTATGTACCATGAGTATGCCGACGTATGTGACAAGAGGAACGCTGATCAGCTTCCCCCTCATCGTCCATATGATTGTCCAATTGAACTATTGCCAGGAGCAGGTATACCCTTTGGTAAGATCTACCCTTTGGCAGGGCCCGAGCTAAAGGCTTTGAAGGACTATATTGATGAGAATTTAGCCAAAGGCTTCATACGCCACTCCTCATCTCCTGCAGGTGCACCCATCTTCTTTGTGAAGAAGAAAGATGGATCTCTTAGACCCTGCATAGATTACCGGGAGCTTAATAAGGTTACTATCAGAAACCGTTACCCACTGCCTTTGATCCCTGAGTTATTGGAGAGAGTACGGCATGCCAAGATTTTTTCTAAACTGGATCTCCGTGGGGCCTATAATTTGGTCCGTATTAGACCTGGGGATGAATGGAAGACCGCATTCAGATCACGTTATGGACATTTCGAATACTTAGTCATGCCGTTCGGTCTATGTAATGCCCCAGCAACTTTTCAACATTTAGTGAACGACATTTTCAGGGATCTTTTGGATACTTTTGTAGTGATTTATTTAGATGATATTTTGATTTTTTTCTAACTCTACAGAGGAACATCATGGACACGTGAAGATGGTCTTAGAACGCCTACGACAGAATCATCTTTATATCAAACTTGAAAAATGCGAATTCCATCAGACCGAGATTCAATTTTTGGGGTATGTAATGTCATCACGAGGAATTTGTATGGATGAGAGTAAAACCCAAGCCATCAAGAACTGGCCAGTTCCGAAGAATGTGAAGGAAGTACAGCGCTTCATCGGGTTTGCCAATTTCTACAGGCGTTTTATTAGGAACTTTTCTGAGGTAGTGTCACCTATCACGCAACTTACCCGTAAAAGATCTACCTTCACCTGGACTCCTCAAGCCCAAGAAGCATTTTCTCACCTGAAGAGTAAATTTACCACAGCACCTATCCTAGTGCATCCCAACCCTGAACTGGCCTTCATAGTAGAAGTGGATGCCTCTGACTGTGCCATCGGAGCTATACTCTCCCAGAGAACAGGTGAGAAGAATGTTTTGCATCCCTGTGCTTTTTTTTTCACAGCGGTTGTCTGCAGCAGAAAAGAACTACGACGTGGGCATTAGAGAATTGTTGGCCATCATTGCTGCCTTCAAGGAATGGAGACATCATCTTCAGGGAACTGCACAGCAGATAGTCGTCCTGACCGACCATCGCAATCTTGAATTTATCAGATCAGCTAAGTGCCTGACTCCTCGCCAGGCTCGTTGGAGTCTGTTCTTGAATCAATTCAATTTTGTAATCTCTTATAGGCCAGGGTCGTGCAATGGAAAAGCAGACGCACTCTCTAGGATCCATTCAACTGAGACCTCTCCACTCACTACTTCTAAGACTATTCTTCCCGATTCCAGGTTCCTGGGAGTGATTCACAATCAAGACCTACTTAATGACATCAAGGAGGCATACCATTCGGATTCCTTTCTGGCTCAACCTCCTAGGGATGTAAGTCTTGTTTATAAGAATGGTGTGTGGTTTCAAGGCCAACGTTTGTATATACCTGAAACGGGTCAGACTGAGAGTACTACAGCTCATCCACGACTCCAAGATAGCGGGACATAGAGGAGTCCTAAAGACTCAAGAATTCCTTTCTCGTTTCTTTTGGTGGCCCACTTATAGAAAAGATGTTCTAAATTATGTCTCTTCATGCGAAGTGTGTGCGAGATGCAAGACACCACGTTCTTCACCGACGGGTCTATTACAACCCCTACCCACCCCATCCCGTCCATGGGGATCCATTTCCATGGATTTCATTGTGGAGTTGCCAACCTCGCAAGGGAAAAACACCATTTTGGTGGTGGTGGATCGTTTGACAAAGGCAGCTCACTTTATTCCCTGTAGCGGCTTACCCACTGCTAAACAGACCGCAGATTTAATAATTCAAGAGGTGTTTCGTTTGCATGGACTACCGGATGAGGTCATTTCTGATCGAGGGGTGCAATTCACTTCAAGGTTTTGGCAGAACTTCTGTGCCGCATTGGATGTTAAAGTAAATCTTTCTTCTGCCTTTCATCCTCAGACAAATGGCCAGACAGAACGGACCAACCAGACCCTGGAGCAGTATCTCCGCTGCTTTATCTGCCACCTACAGGATGATTGGGTGGATTTACTTCCTTTGGCTGAATTTTCTTATAATAACGCTCAGAGTGCCTCCACTAAGCAGTCTCCTTTTTATGCTAATCTAGGTTATCATCCTAACATACTTCCTCGATTTCCTATAGATACGCCTCTGCCAGCTGTGACTGACAGAATCGCTTCCCTACAACGGAATGTCAATCTTCTAAAAGAGAATCTGGAATCCGCTCAGGAGAAATATAAAAGAGCAGCTGATAAATTTTGTAAACCCGCACCAGCCTTCAAGGTAGGAGACTTGGTCTGGCTGTCAACTAAGAACCTTAAGTTAAGGATTCCATCATCCAAATTGGGACATAAGTACATTGGTCCCTACAGGATCAATAAGATTGTAAGTGCCGTGGCTTGTCGTCTTCGTCTGCCCAGAACCATGAGAATTCACCTTGTTTTTCACGTTTCCCTACTAAAGGCAGCAGTACCTAATATGTTTCCTGGACGTTCTTCTCCTCATCCTGACCCAGTGCTGATTGATGGTCAGGAGGAATTTGTAGTGGAAAGGATTCTGGATTCTAGGTTGCATAGAAATCAGCTACAATACCTGATTAAGTGGCAAGGCTACTCAGTTGAAGACAACTCATGGGAACCGGTTGATAACATTAATGCTCCTCGCTTACTTCGCCAGTTCCATCAGAGGTACCCAGACAAGCCGGGTCTGGGGTCATCCGGAGGCTGTCCCTAAGAGGGGAGTAATGTAAGGTTTTAGACGATTTGCTATATCTGCAGTTATTTTTTTTAGAACCTAGTTTTTCCTGTCGGCCATTTTGCTTTCTGTTCTGCTGTATCTACTTTGCCCTTAACCTGCATGGAATTCTCAGTTTCAATGTTTCCGCCCTGTTCTCTGCCACTTGCCCTTTTAAGCAGCATCAGCTGTTTAATCAGTGCTTCAGAATCAAGTCTGCAGTTTACTTGACACCTTGCTCCTGGAAGACTTGGACTTATTATCCTACCACCTTCTACTTCAGATCCTTGGACATGTGTGGACTCAGGAATCTCTCAGCTTACCATCAACATTGGCAAGGGAAGTAGAGAGAGAACCTTTAACCTGTTTCTGTAACTAGATGGACTTAAGGTTTATTCCTGCCTGACTTGTATCCTGCCTGCAACTGTGTTAACCCTTACTTGTATGAAGTAATACAAGTACTACTTAAACAAGCCTGTGTCTTCTGTGTTTCCTGGCACCCACGCACAAGACTCTATACAGACTGTATTATACATTTGACACCGACTGTGGTTGATAGTCGGACGTGTTGGGGCAAAGAGTTCCAGAGGATGGGGGATATTTGGGAGAAGTCTTGGAGGCGATTGGATGAGAAGCGAATAAGTGTGGAGGAGAGAAGGAGGTCTTGGGAGGACCGGAGATCACGTGAGGGAAGATATCGAGAGATTAGTTCAGAGATATATGGAGGAGACAGGTTGTGGATGGCTTTGTAGGTCAGTATTAGCAATTTGAACTGGATACGCTGAGGGAATGGGAGCCAGTGAAGAGATTTGCAGAGGGGGGAAGCGGAGGAGTAGCGAGGAGAGAGATGGATTAGTCGGGCAGCAGAGTTAAGGATGGACTGGAGAGGTGCAAGGGTGTTAGCAGGGAGGCCACAGAAAAGGATGTTGCAGTAGTCAAGGCGGGAAATGATGAGGGCATGCACAAGCATTTTAGTAGATTGGGGGTTGAGGAAAGGACGGATCCTGGAGATATTTTTGAGCTGGAGGCGACAGGAGGTGGAAAGAGCTTGGATGTGTGGTTTGAAGGACAGGGCAGAGTCGAAGGTTACTCCGAGGCAGCGGACTTCGGGTACAGGGGAAAGCATGATGTCATTGACTGCGATAGATAGGTCAGGTAAGGAAGATTTGTGGGATGGAGGAAAGATGATGAGTTCAGATTTGTCCACATTGAGTTTGAGGAAGCGAGAGGAGAAGAAGGAGGATATGGCTGATAGGCACTCTGGGATTCTGGACAGCAGAGCGGTGACGTCTGGGCCAGAGAGGTAGATCTGAGTGTCATCAGCATAGAGGTGGTACTGGAATCCATGGGACTTTATGAGTTGTCCCAAGCCAAGTGTATAGATTGAGAAGAGTAGGGGTCCTAGAACAGAGCCTTGGGGGACTCCAACAGAGAGAGGGCGGGATGAGGAGGTAGTATGGGAGTGGGAGACGCTGAATGTGCGGTTGGAAAGGTACGAGGCGATCCAGGATAGGGCGAGGTCTTTGATGCCAAAGGAGGAGAACATCTGCAGTAGGAGGCAGTGCTCAACTGTGTCGAAAGCAGAGGACAGGTCTAGAAGGAGGAGTACAGAGTATTGTCCAGTAGCCTTGGCGGTAAGTAGGTCGTTAGTGATTTTGGTCAGGGCAGTCTCAGTTGAGTGATGGGGGCGGAAACCAGATTGTAGATTGTCGTACAAGTTAGATGAGAGGTGGGAGGAGAGTTCAGCATGGACGTGCTGCTCCAGGAGTTTGGAAGCAAATGGGAGCAGCGATATTGGGCGATAGCTGGACATAGCAGTTGGATCGAGGGTTGACTTTTTAAGGATAGGCGTGATTGTGGCATGTTTGAACGCAGAGAGGAAGGTGCCAGAAGTTAGTGATAGGTTGAAGAGGTGGGTTAGGGATGGGATAAGTGTGGTGGTGAGGTTGGGGAGGAGATGGGATGGGGTCGAGCGCACAGGTGGTGAGATGGGATTTGGAGAGGAGACAATTAAGTCCCCCTTCAGTGATGTTGGATAGGGAGGTTATGGGGTTTGGGCATTGGTCTGGTATACAAAGGGGTTGTGGTGGTTGAACAATAAAGACTTGCCTTGTCTGGTCGATCTTATTTTTAAAGTGTGTATATATACAGTATATAATGCCATGGATGAGGGCAGTATGCTGAGTCGCTGCTCCTATACATATATATATATATATATATATACAGTATATAATGCCATGGATGAGGCCAGTATGCTGAGTCGCTGCTCCTATACATATATATATATATGTATACATATACACATGTATACATATACATATATATATATATATACATACAGTATACAGTATATAATGCCATGGATGAGGCCAGTATGCTGAGTCGCCGCTCCTATATATATATATATATACAGTATATAATGCCATGGATGAGGCCAGTAAGCTGAGTCGCCGCTCCTATACATATATATATATATATATATATATATATATATATATACAGTATATAATGCCATGGATGAGGCCAGTATGCTGAGTCGCTGCTCCTATACATATCTATATATATATATATATACAGTATATAATGCCATGGATGAGGCCAGTATGCTGAGTCGCTGCTCCTATACATATATATACAGTGGGGCAAAAAAGTATTTAGTCAGTCAGCAATAGTGCAAGTTCCACCACTTAAAAAGATGAGAGGCGTCTGTAATTTACATCATAGGTAGACCTCAACTATGGGAGACAAACTGAGAAAAAAAAATCCAGAAAATCACATTGTCTGTTTTTTTTAGCAATTTATTTGCATATTATGGTGGAAAATAAGTATTTGGTCAGAAACAAACAATCAAGATTTCTGGCTCTCACAGACCTGTAACTTCTTCTTTAAGAGTCTCCTCTTTCCTCCACTCATTACCTGTAGTAATGGCACCTGTTTAAACTTGTTATCAGTATAAAAAGACACCTGTGCACACCCTCAAACAGTCTGACTCCAAACTCCACTATGGTGAAGACCAAAGAGCTGTCAAAGGACACCAGAAACAAAATTGTAGCCCTGCACCAGGCTGGGAAGACTGAATCTGCAATAGCCAACCAGCTTGAAGTGAAGAAATCAACAGTGGGAGCAATAATTAGAAAATGGAAGACATACAAGACCACTGATAATCTCCCTCGATCTGGGGCTCCACGCAAAATCCCACCCCGTGGGGTCAGAATGATCACAAGAACGGTGAGCAAAAATCCCAGAACCATGCGGGGGGACCTAGTGAATGAACTGCAGAGAGCTGGGACCAATGTAACAAGGCCTACCATAAGTAACACACTACGCCACCATGGACTCAGATCCTGCAGTGCCAGACGTGTCCCACTGCTTAAGCCAGTACATGTCCGGGCCCGTCTGAAGTTTGCTAGAGAGCATTTGGATGATCCAGAGGAGTTTTGGGAGAATGTCCTATGGTCTGATGAAACCAAACTGGAACTGTTTGGTAGAAACACAACTTGTCGTGTTTGGAGGAAAAAGAATACTGAGTTGCATCCATCAAACACCACACCTACTGTAAAGCATGGTGGTGGAAACATCATGCTTTGGGGCTGTTTCTCTGCAAAGGGGCCAGGACGACTGATCCGGGTACATGAAAGAATGAATGGGGCCATGTATCGTGAGATTATGAGTGCAAACCTCCTTCCATCAGCAAGGGCATTGAAGATGAAACGTGGCTGGGTCTTTCAACATGACAATGATCCAAAGCACACCGCCAGGGCAACGAAGGAGTGGCTTCGTAAGAAGCATTTCAAGGTCCTGGAGTGGCCTAGCCAGTCTCCAGATCTCAACCCTATAGAAAACCTTTGGAGGGAGTTGAAAGTCCGTGTTGCCAAGCAAAAAGCCAAAAACATCACTGCTCTAGAGGAGATCTGCATGGAGGAATGGGCCAACATACCAACAACAGTGTGTGGCAACCTTGTGAAGACTTACAGAAAACGTTTGACCTCTGTCATTGCCAACAAAGGATATATTACAAAGTATTGAGATGAAATTTTGTTTCTGACCAAATACTTATTTTCCACCATAATATGCAAATAAATTGTTAAAAAAACAGACAATGTGATTTTCTGGATTTTTTTTTCTCAGTTTGTCTCCCATAGTTGAGGTCTACCTATGATGTAAATTACAGACGCCTCTCATCTTTTTGAGTGGTGGAACTTGCACTATTGCTGACTGACTAAATACTTTTTTGCCCCACTGTATATATATATATATATATATACACAGTATATAATGCCATGGATGAGGCCAGTATGCGGAGTCGCTGCTCCTATATATATATATATATATATATATATATATATATATATATATACATACAGTATATAATGCCATGGATGAGGCCAGTATGCTGAGTCGCTGCTCCTATATATATATATATATATATATATATATATATACAGTTAGGGCCAGAAATATTTGGACAGTGACACAATTTTCGCGAGTTGGGCTCTGCATGCCACCACATTGGATTTGAAATGAAACCTCTACAACAGAATTCAAGTGCAGATTGTAACGTTTAATTTGAAGGGTTGAACAAAAATATCTGATAGAAAATGTAGGAATTGTACACATTTCTTTACAAACACTCCACATTTTAGGAGGTCAAAAGTAATTGGACAAATAAACATAACCCAAACAAAATATTTTTATTTTCAATATTTTGTTGCAAATCCTTTGGAGGCAATCACTGCCTTAAGTCTGGAACCCATGGACATCACCAAACGCTGGGTTTCCTCCTTCTTAATACTTTGCCAGGCCTTTACAGCCGCAGCCTTCAGGTCTTGCTTGTTTGTGGGTCTTTCCGTCTTAAGTCTGGATTTGAGCAAGTGAAATGCATGCTCAATTGGGTTTAGATCTGGAGATTGACTTGGCCATTGCAGAATGTTCCACTTTTTGGCACTCATGAACTCCTGGGTAGCTTTGGCTGTATGCTTGGGGTCATTGTCCATCTGTACTATGAAGCGCCGTCCAATCAACTTTGCAGCATTTGGCTGAATCTGGGCTGAAAGTATATCCCGGTACACTTCAGAATTCATCCGGCTACTCTTGTCTGCTCTTATGTCATCAATAAACACAAGTGACCCAGTGCCATTGAAAGCCATGCATGCCCATGCCATCACGTTGCCTCCACCATGTTTTACAGAGGATGTGGTGTGCCTTGGATCATGTGCCGTTCCCTTTCTTCTCCAAACTTTTTTCTTCCCATCATTCTGGTACAGGTTGATCTTTGTCTCATCTGTCCATAGAATACTTTTCCAGAACTGAGCTGGCTTCTTGAGGTGTTTTTCTGCAAATTTAACTCTGGCCTGTCTATTTTTGGTATTGATGAATGGTTTGCATCTAGATGTGAACCCTTTGTATTTACTGTCATGGAGTCTTCTCTTTACTGTTGACTTAGAGACAGATACACCTACTTCACTGAGAGTGTTCTGGACTTCAGTTGATGTTGTGAACGGGTTCTTCTTCACCAAATTAAGTATGCGGCGATCATCCACCACTGTTGTCATCCGTGGACGCCCAGGCCTTTTTGAGTTCCCAAGCTCACCAGTCAATTCCTTTTTTCTCAGAATGTACCCAACTGTTGATTTTGCTACTCCAAGCATGTCTGCTATCTCTCTGATGGATTTTTTCTTTTTTTTCAGCCTCAGGATGTTCTGCTTCACCTCAATTGAGAATTCCTTTGACCGCATGTTGTCTGCTCACAGCAACAGCTTCCAAATGCAAAACCACACACCTGGAATCCACCCCTGACCTTTTAGCTACTTCATTGATTACAGGTTAACGAGGGAGACGCCTTCAGAGTTAATTGCAGCCCTTAGAGTCCATTGTCCAATTACTTTTGGTCCCTTGAAAAAGAGGACGCTATGCATTACAGAGCTATGATTCCTAAACCCTTTCTCCGATTTGGATGTGGAAACTATCATATTGCAGCTGGGAGTGTGCACTTTCAGCCCATATTATATATATATAAATGTATTTCTGAACATGTTTTTGTAAACAGCTAAAATAACAAAACTTGTGTCACTGTCCAAATATTTCTGGCCCTAACTGTATATATACACAGTATATAATGCCATGGATGAGGCCAGTATGCTGAGTCACCGCTCCTATACATATATATATATATACAGTATATAATGCCATGGATGAGGCTAGTAAGCTGAGTCGCCGCTCCTATACATATATATATATACAGTATATAATGCCATGGATGAGGCTAGTAAGCTGAGTCGCCGCTCCTATACATATATATATACAGTATATAATGCCATGGATGAGGCCAGTAAGCTGAGTCGCTGCTCCTATACATATATATATATATATATATACACAGTATATAATGCCATGGATGAGGCCAGTAAGCTGAGTCGCTGATCCTATACATATATATATATATATATATATATATACACAGTATATAATGCCATGGATGAGGCCAGTATGCTGAGTCGCTGCTCCTATACATATATATATATATACATATATATATATATACAGTATATAATGCCATGGATGAGGCCAGTAAGCTGAGTCGCTGCTCCTATACATATATAATATATACAGTATATAATGCCATGGATGAGGCCAGTATGCTGAGTCGCTGCTCCTATACATATATATATATACTAGCTATTGAACCCGTTCTACGCCCGGGTGGCGAGCATTTATATTGGTATATGGTCTCCATCCTGGTATGTGCTGCTCCATCCTGCGCCCCCATCCTGTCATGTGCTGCTCCCATCCTGCGCCTCCATTCTGTCATTTGCTGCTCCCATCCTGCGCCTCCATTCTGTCATGCGCTGCTCCCATCCTGCGCCCGTTCTGTCATGCGCTGCTCCCATCCTGCGCCCGTTCTGTCATTTGCTGCTCCCATCCTGCGCCCCCGTTCTGTCATGTGCTGCTGCCATCCTGCGCCCGTTCTGTCATGTGCTGCTGCCATCCTGCGCCCGTTCTGTCATGTGCTGCTGCCATCCTGCGCCCGTTCTGTCATGTGCTGCTGCCATCCTGCGCCCGTTCTGTCATGTGCTGCTGCCATCCTGCGCCCGTTCTGTCATGTGCTGCTGCCATCCTGCGCCCGTTCTGTCATGTGCTTCTGCCATCCTGCGCCCGTTCTGTCATGTGCTGCTGCCATCCTGCGCCCGTTCTGTCATGTGCTGCTGCCATCCTGCGCCCGTTCTGTCATGTGCTGCTGCCATCCTTCGCCCGTTCTGTCTTGTGCTGCTGCCATCCTTCGCCCGTTCTGTCATGTGCTGCTGCCATCCCGCGCCCGTTCTGTCATGTGCTGCGGCCATCCCGCGCCCGTTCTGTCATGTGCTGCTGCCATCCCGTGCCCGTTCTGTCATGTGTTGCGGCCAACCTGCGCCCGTTCTGTCATGTGCTGCTGCCATCCTGCGCCCGTTCTGTCATGTGCTGCGGCCATCCTGCGCCCGTTCTGTCATGTGCTGCGGCCATCCTTCGCCCGTTCTGTCATGCTCTGCTGCCATCCTTCGCCCGTTCTGTCATGTGCTGCGGCCATCCTGCGCCCGTTCTGTCATGTGCTGCTGCCATCCTGCGCCCGTTCTGTCATGTGGTGCTTCCATCCTGCGCCACCATTGTATTATATGCCCCCCGCTCCAGTGTGTATGCCCCCGAATGCTGCTGCCATATAAAAAAAATAAAAAATACCATACTCACCTATCGTCCGGCTCCACTGCAGGTATGTCTTCAAGAAAATGGCGCCGGAAAGCGGGGACTGCGCAGGCGCCGATTCCGGCAGCAGGAATCGGCGCCTGCGCAGTCCGCGCTTTCCGGCGCCATTTTCTTGAAGACACACCTGCAGTGGAGCCGGAGTGTGTCTTCAAGAAAATGGCGCCGGAAAGCGCGGACTACGCAGGCGCCGATTCCGGCAGCAGGAATCGGCGCCTGCGCAGTCCGCGCCCTCCGGAGCCGGGAGCAGAGGAGCCGGGAGCCGGAGCCGCAAGCAGCGCTGGAACCGGGAAAGGTGAGTATACTTACCCTCCCTCCTGGCAGTCCCTGACTCTCCGGTGGAGATCGTGGTATGCGTTCAGTGCTTACGCATACCGCGATCTCCCGGGAGCGTCGCTCTGTGAGGCCCAGACTGCGCCGGCGCTTGCGCTTGCGCAGTCTATAGAGGCTTCGGACAGAGTGACGCTCCCAGCATTATATTATAGATATACAGTATATAATGCCATGGATGAGGCCAGTAAGCTGAGTCGCTGATCCTATACATATATATATATATATACACAGTATATAATGCCATGGATGAGGCCACTAAGCTGAGTCGCTGATCCTATACATATATATATATATATATATATACACAGTATATAATGCCATGGATGAGGCCAGTATGCTGAGTCGCTGCTCCTATACCTATATATATATATATATATATATATATATATATATATATATATACAGTATATAATGCCATGGATGAGGCCAGTATGCTGAGTCGCTGCTCCTATACATATATATATATATATATATATTACAGTATATAATGCCATGGATGAGGCCAGTAAGCTGAGTCGCTGATCCTATACATATATATATATATATATATATATATATATATATATATATATATATATATATATATATATACACAGTATATAATGCCATGGATGAGGCCAGTATGCTGAGTCGCTGCTCCTATACATATATATATATATATATACACAGTATATAATGCCATGGATGAGGCCAGTATACTGAGTCGCTGCTCCTATACATATATATATATACTAGCTATTGAACCCGTTCTACGCCCGGGTGGCGAGCATTTATATTGGTATATGGTCTCCATCCTGGTATGTGCTGCTCCATCCTGCGCCCCCATCCTGTCATTTGCTGCTCCCATCCTGCGCCTCCATTCTGTCATGCGCTGCTCCCATCCTGCGCCCGTTCTGTCATGCGCTGCTCCCATCCTGCGCCCGTTCTGTCATTTGCTGCTCCCATCCTGCGCCCCCGTTCTGTCATTTGCTGCTCCCATCCTGCGCCCGTTCTGTCATGTGCTGCTGCCATCCTGCTCCCGTTCTGTCATGTGCTGCTGCCACTCTGCGCCCGTTCTGTCATGTGCTGCTGCCATCCTGCGCCCGTTCTGTCATGTGCTGCTGCCATCCTGCGCCCGTTCTGTCATGTGCTGCTGCCATCCTGCGCCCGTTCTGTCATGTGCTGCTGCCATCCTGCGCCCGTTCTGTCATGTGCTGCTCCCATCCTGCGCCCGTTCTGTCATGTGCTGCTGCCATCCTGCGCCCGTTCTGTCATGTGCTGCTGCCATCCTTCGCCCGTTCTGTCATGTGCTGCTGCCTTCCTTCGCCCGTTCTGTCATGTGCTGCTGCCATCCCGCGCCCGTTCTGTCATGTGCTGCGGCCATCCCGCGCCCGTTCTATCATGTGCTGCTGCCATCCCGCGCCCGTTCTGTCATGTGTTGCGGCCATCCTGCGCCCGTTCTGTCATGTGCTGCTGCCATCCTGCGCCCGTTCTGTCATGTGCTGCGGCCATCCTGCGCCCGTTCTGTCATGTGCTGTGGCCATCCTGCGCCCGTTCTGACATGTGCTGCTGCCATCCTGCGCCCGTTCTGTCATGTGCTGCTGCCATCCTGCGCCCGTTCTGTCATGTGCTGCTGCCATCCTGCGCCCGTTCTGTCATGTGCTGCTGCCATCCTGCGCCCGTTCTGTCATGTGCTGCTGCCATCCTGCGCCCGTTCTGTCATGTGCTGCTGCCATCTTGCGCCCGTTCTGTCATGTGCTGCGGCCATCCTGCGCCCGTTCTGTCATGTGCTGCTGCCATCCTGCGCCCGTTCTGTCATGTGCTGCTGCCATCTTGCGCCCGTTCTGTCATGTGCTGCGGCCATCCTGCGCCCGTTCTGTCATGTGCTGCGGCCATCCTGCGCCCGTTCTGTCATGTGCTGCGGCCATCCTGCGCCCCGTTCTGTCATGTGCTGCTCCCATCCAGAAAGGCCGTACTGGGGGCCCACGGCACGTAAAGGGAGGCCGCCATGACGGGGTTACGTGGGACCTGGGGAGCTGGAGCAGTTAGAAGGGATACGGTGGTAAGGGGTTAACTGGGAACTTGAGGGGTGGCTTTAGGGGCATTTTTTGAAAATAAGGGGTGGAACTAGGGGACTGTGGGGAGGGGGCACATAAAAAGGGGCACGCTCCTCACGCAGGCATCCATTTTAGGTGCCTGCGTGACAAGTGAGGAATCTCTGTCACACTTACCAGAATGGATGTTGAAGCGATCCTCCAGCGTCTCCGGACGGCAGCCAGCTCCCAGGGGACAGATTGGCTGAATGCATCCGTTAACAGCCTTCTCCAGGGGACATCGGGAGCACCATCGCAGGCACCGCAGGACGGGCGCCGGCCGCGGAGGACTAGGCCTCCGGCGCGCCTAAGCCCGGACATCATCCCCAGGGCCCGGCGCCGAAATAGGAGCCCCTCTGCGGACCCTCCGGTAAGCAGCGCTGTTCCCTCCACCTCACAGCGCGGCGCCGGGAGGAATCCTCCAGTGCGGCGGGGCCTACAACGGGGGGTGGATCCTTCCTCCCCTCCTTCAGTGTCCGGGCGACGTGGGGCGGCAGGAGCAGGAGCCGGTACGGCGGCCGCCAGCATGCCCGCTGGCACCGCTCAGCGTGGGAGGCAGCGACAGCCGAGGAGACGGGGGTCAGGTGCGGTGGCCCCTCAGCGCCGAGGATTATGCGGGCGGCAGTCGGCTGGCCCTGGCATCAGCGTGCGGCCTTCTGCAGTGCACAGCTCTGGAGTCTTCAACGCAGCAGCGCCCTCTGCTGGTGGTGGCCTGGATATTGCAAGTTCTGCGCCCTCTGCTGGTGTTGGCCGGGATTTTCCTGCAGCTGCGCCCTCTGCTGGTGATGGCCGGGATTTTCCTGGATCTGCGCCCTCTGCTGGTGATGGCCGGAACTTTCCTGGATCTGCGTCCTCTGCTGGTGGTGGCGGAAATTTTCCGGATTCCGGCAGGCGACATTCCGTCGCTTCGGTACGCAGTGCCGGGGACGTATCCGTGGCAAGGAGCCGCACATCTTCCATCGGGCAGCAGGATGCTGGCTCGGCCTTTTCCCTTTCCGCAGCACCAGGGCAGTCGACGGCATCACCGAGTCGCCAGGACACGGATACGGCCGCCAGGAGTCCGGCGGGCAACATCGCGGATCAAGCCGGTCGGGATGCAGGACACCTTCGGCTGGGAGCTGGATCTTCGGCTGCTGGGCTCACAGCACCCAGGCAGCTAGGTGAGAACATTTTCCCTATCTTTAATTTGCCAGGCATAGTTTCCCCTGAAGCTAGGAATACTGACATTACTTCGGGAGTTGCTAGCGGGGGTATGGGTTTAATCCTTAGAGGTTTAGGGGAGCTAGCGGGCTTGTGGGGGTCCGGTCTTAGCAGGGGGTCTTTGCCGTCAGCTGCTTGGTTGGGAAATACGGGGTCGTTTGAGGGGTCTAGACAGTTGTCTGAAGTTACGGGTACATCCAGCAGTGCGGGTCCTGCGGCAGACACGGGGAGCTCATCAAGGGAGAAGGACGGAACAGCACCAGGGCCTGGGTCAGGAATTGATGCACCAGGTGAGGGAGCTTTGCAGGATAAGGAAAAGGAGGATGTACCGCAACTAGACGATGCGGCTAGGGGGGAGGTCTATGTCTGCTTCGAGGGCCCGTTAGGGGCACATTTAAAACAAGAGGTTAGGGAAAAAATCTGGAAAGGGGAGTGCATAGAAATATTTTCTCTTTTACCCCTAGAGAGATTTAATTTGGATAGACCTAGAAGGGAGGACTCTAAAAAAGAAGATGAGGAGAAACGGAGATATAGGCTGATTCCCAGATCATTTTCAAATTGGCTGCAAGCTTTCGCTATTATGGCTAGCGTAATCGGGGAGAAGGCCCCGGAAAATTGCTCGGCATTATTTTGTTACTTAGATGCCATAGGGGAGGCTTACAGGACCTATGGGGGACAGGGTTGGTTACGCTATGACGAACAGTTTCGTCAGCGTAAGGCTTTTAGGCCAAGTATCAGGTGGGATCACAAGGACATAGCGTTATGGATGAGAGTTATGGTCCCGTCCCGTTTAGGTCAGACTAGCCAGCCTTTTCACGGGGGCGCCGGGAGTTCAGGGCAGTCAGGACACTCGGCGGCTTTGCAGAAGGGACTGTGTTTCGCCTTCAATGATGGCATATGCAGATTCGGGAGCAAGTGTAAATATAGGCACGAGTGTTCAACCTGCGGGGGGGTGCATAGCGCTTCAAAATGTTTCAGGGGTAACAGGCAAAAAGTTGGAGATTCAGCTGACAAAAGGGGTGACTCCGGTGCAGTGGGTCGTGATGGAGGCCTTTCTAAGTAGATACCCTGATAGGTCAGCTGCAGTTTTATTGCGCGACGGTTTTAAGGAGGGTTTCAAAATCCCTTATGTTGAGCAGGATGTTAGTTTAAAAAGAAAAAATTTGAAATCGGCGTTACAATTCCCGGAGGTCGTGTCGGAGAAGTTGAATAAGGAAGTTGCTCTGGGAAGAATGGCAGGCCCGTTTGTCGCCCCTCCGATTGCAAATCTGAGGGTGTCACCTCTTGGCGTGGTCCCTAAGAAAGAACCTAATAAATTTAGGTTAATCCATCACCTGTCATTTCCGAAGGGATCTTCGGTTAATGATGGTATTGATCCCGAGTTGAGTTCGGTGTCGTACTTATCATTCGATTCAGCGATGGAGTGGGTTAGAGCATGTGGAAAGGGGGCTAAGCTGGCTAAGACCGACATCGAAGCGGCCTTTCGTTTGTTGCCAGTTCATCCTGACAGTTTGCATTTATTGGGTTGTTTTTGGGATGGCGGCTTCTTTGTTGATCGTTGTCTTCCCATGGGTTGCTCGATTTCATGTGCTTACTTTGAGGCCTTCAGCACGTTCCTAGAATGGGTGGTGAAAGATGTGTCTGGGATACGCTCATGTTCGCACTATCTGGATGACTTTCTGTTTATAGGGCCAGCGGAATCAGCAGATTGTTCGATTTTGTTGCATACAATGGAGAGTGTGACAAAAAACTTCGGGGTGCCTTTGGCGGAGGATAAAACAGTTGGTCCGGTGACAGTGTTGAGCTTCCTAGGCATTGAAATCGACACGGTAGCAATGGAATGTAGGCTACCTGCAGACAAGGTTACCGCGTTGCGCCAAGATGTGGTTAATACGATTGGTTTGAAGAAGATAAATTTGCGCAGTTTGCAATCGTTGTTAGGGAAACTGAACTTTGCATGTAGGATCATGCCGATGGGTCGAGCGTTCTGCCGCCGCCTATCCTTGGCAACAGTAGGGGTAAAGTCCCCTTTGCATTTCATCAGGATAAAGAAAGAGTTTCGGGACGATTTGAAGATGTGGGCGGATTTTTGGACGAGTACAATGGCAGATCTCTGTGGATTCAGCCGGTGGCAGATGCTACCTCCTTGGGCATTTTGGTGCATGTCGTTGAAATGAGTGGCTTTGGTCTTTTCTTTCATGGTAGCTGGTCAGCAGCGGCTTGGCCGGAAGAATGGAAGGAGGAGGGGTTAACAAACAACCGGCTACTGTTGCATTTGTTCCCCAGGGTAGTTGCGTTGGCCCTGTGGGGTGACAAATTGAGGAATTTGAAGATTTCTTTTCATTGTGAGCATGTTGGAACGGTGACGGCGGTAAACTCGTTGTCAGCGGCTACGCCTGCAGTAGTGAAGGTCTTGCAGCACTTGGTTTTCCTGGGTCTTAAGTTTAACTTATGGATTGTATCTGAAGTTAGCTTGTCAGCGCCTGATCCAATAGTTGTTGCTCTTTCTCAATTTCAGTGGCAGCTTTTCCGGGATTTGGCACCACAGGCGGAGAGCGCGGGCCGGGATTGTCCAGTGGAGTTGTGGAACCTGCCGCGAGGGCCGTAACAGAGTTATTTACCAAATCGCTCGCGGATTCATCTTGGTCTCATTATAATCAGGCTTGGAGCTTGTGGGAATCCTGGATGTCAAGTATGGACCAGGATATGGAGGAGGAGTATGGTTTGTTGTTGTTCTTAGGTCATCATTGGGAGGCAGGTTGGTCTATGACACGTTTGAATAAGTTTCTGGCGGGGCTAGCCTTCAACCTTAAATGGAGGGGGGTAAGGATATAACGAAATCCTTCTTGGTTCGGCAAGTTGTTCGGGGTTGGAAGAAAGGCTGGAAGGCTTCGGACGGTCGCCGACCCGTATCTTATGAGGTGCTCTCAGCCATTGAGCGGAAGTTGCAAGAGGTGTGTTTTTCCGAATGGGAAGTGGTTCTGTTCTGTGCAGCCTTTTCTTTGGCCTTCTTTGGGGCATTTCGGTTAGGTGAGTTGGTTAGCCCGTCCGTTAGTAAAAGAGGTATTTTGTTAAGAGAAAACGTGGATGTCGAAGGGAATAAGGTGGTAGTGTTTATTAAGGCTTCCAAAACGGACGTGTATGGGAAAGGGTGCAAAGTGGTGTTGTTCAATGTTGAAGGATCCCCGGTGTGCCCGGTGGCATCCGTGAAGAAGTACATGGCAAAGGGCGGGGTGTTAGACGAGCCATTCTTGGTGCACGAAAATGGGTCTTTCTTGTCCCGTTTTCAGTTTATTTCTGTTTTTAGGAAATGTTTGGCGGCAGCGGGCTTACCTGCAACACAATATAGTGGTCACTCCTTCAGGATCGAGGCAGCGACTGAGGCCGCTAGGTGGGGCCTTGGTGAGGATGTGGTTCGGAGAATTGGGAGGTGGGAATCTTCAAGATTCCAGTCGTATGTTCGCCCAAACCTATTGTGAGTTAGAAGCTGTGTTAAGTTAATTGTTTGTTGCCTTTCTTTCTGTGTTGCAGGGCCTGATCCGATGCTCGTCTGGATCATGGGGCATTCGTATGTTGTATGGGCTGCGTTGCGTGCTGCGGTTCGTCCGGACGGTCGTCAGTTGGGTCTTTCTCGAGAGACAGTGACTTTACGATGGATCGGTAAAGGGGGGATGGTGTGGAAGGAATGGTTACCTGAATTTCATCGTTTTGTTAGACTGGATAGAGTGCCGGAGATCGTGGTGATACATTTAGGGGGGAATGATTTGGCTAAACGGTCTTGTAGGGAGCTGATTAAGGATATCAAATTCGATATCCTGAGGTTCTGGGTCATGTTTCCAAAAGTGTTGTTGGTGTGGTCCGACATCATTCCCCGTAAAAGATGGAGAGGTGCTAGATCACACGAGGGGGTGAACAGGGCCCGGATTAAAATAAACAGGGCCATATCTCGGTTTATGGTGAGGAATGGCGCGTTGGCCGTGAGACATGTGGACTTGGAATCGGGTCAAGGAGCTTACTGGAGAGCTGATGGCGTGCACCTGAACGCGGTGGGTAATGATATGTGGTGTTTGGCTATCCGTAGTGGCATTGAATTAAGCTTGAAGGTGTGGAGGGACATGAATGGCTAAGGTGTCAGGCCATTCGTGTTCGTGGCGGGGGTGGAGGTCCTCGAAGTCGGTGGAAATGGTAAATCGTGGTTCAATGGGGTGGGGATCTTGAGAGGTCCTGGACACCCCATGAGAGAATTTAACAAGGCGCGGTACGGTTATTCCGCGTGAGGTGGATTTATGGACCCCTGGCATGGGGGTGGGTTCGGTGGACCAGGATTGGTTGTTATCTATCCCTGAGCTGGTGCTTTACGGCTGGGGGTAAGACTCATCCTGGGCTGAACATTGTGGAGTTTTTGGGATACTGAGTTTTTTATAACTTTGGGGCTTCGAGGACCGCCCCTCCTATTCTGGGTTGTCATAAAAGTTCTGTTATCTTTTATTTAATAAAATGGCTGCTGTGGCCAATTAAATCCAACATATGTCTCCGTCTGCTGTTTTGAGTACGTTAGAAGTTTATTCTTTAGATTGTTAAGAGATCTGTTTAAGGGGGTTGGGGTAATTTTTTCCAGGTCACGGAACTCACGTATACCCTATGTCAAGAAAGGCCGTACTGGGGGCCCACGGCACGTAAAGGGAGGCCGCCATGACGGGGTTACGTGGGACCTGGGGAGCTGGAGCAGTTAGAAGGGATACGGTGGTAAGGGGTTAACTGGGAACTTGAGGGGTGGCTTTAGGGGCATTTTTTGAAAATAAGGGGTGGAACTAGGGGACTGTGGGGAGGGGGCACATAAAAAGGGGCACGCTCCTCACGCAGGCATCCATTTTAGGTGCCTGCGTGACAAGTGAGGAATCTCCCGCCCACCCTCCCTTTTTTGGTTAGGGTAATGGGGGGGTGAAGTCGGCATATGTGGGCTTTTGGAGTATTGTTTTAAGAGGCGTCTAAATGTATTTATTTTGTTATGTGAATGCTGTCAGGGTATTGTCACGGCAGTTGGCGGGGGTGGAGGTCTTCGAAGTCGGTGGAAATGGTAAATCGTGGTTCAATGGGGTGGGGATCTTGAGAGGTCCTGGACACCCCATGAGAGAATTTAACAAGGCGCGGTACGGTTATTCCGCGTGAGGTGGATTTATGGACCCCTGGCATGGGGGTGGGTTCGGTGGACCAGGATTGGTTGTTATCTATCCCTGAGCTGGTGCTTTACGGCTGGGGGTAAGACTCATCCTGGTCTGAACATTGTGGAGTTTTTGGGATACTGAGTTTTTTATAACTTTGGGGCTTCGAGGACCGCCCCTCCTATTCTGGGTTGTCATAAAAGTTCTGTTATCTTTTATTTAATAAAATGGCTGCTGTGGCCAATTAAATCCAACATATGTCTCCGTCTGCTGTTTTGAGTACGTTAGAAGTTTATTCTTTAGATTGTTAAGAGATCTGTTTAAGGGGGTTGGGGTAATTTTTTCCAGGTCACGGAACTCACGTATACCCTATGTCATGCGCCCGTTCTGTCATGTGCTGCTGCCATCCTGCGCCCGTTCTGTCATGTGCTGCGGCCATCCTGCGCCCGTTCTGTCATGTGCTGCGGCCATCCTGCGCCCGTTCTGTCATGTGCTGCTGCCATCCTGCGCCCGTTCTGTCATGTGCTGCTCCCATCCTGCGCCACCATTGTATTATATGCCCCCCGCTCCAGTGTGTATGCCCCCGAATGCTGCTGCCATATAAAAAAAAAAAAAAATACCATACTCACCTATCGTCCGGCTCCACTGCAGGTATGTCTTCAAGAAAATGGCGCCGGAAAGCGGGGACTGCGCAGGCGCCGATTCCGGCAGCAGGAATCGGCGCCTGCGCAGTCCGCGCTTTCCGGCGCCATTTTCTTGAAGACACACCTGCAGTGGAGCCGGAGTGTGTCTTCAAGAAAATGGCGCTGGAAAGCGCGGACTACGCAGGCGCCGATTCCGGCAGCAGGAATCGGCGCCTGCGCAGTCCGCGCCCTCCGGAGCCGGGAGCAGAGGAGCCGGGAGCCGGAGCCGCAAGCAGCGCTGGAACCGGGAAAGGTGAGTATACTTACCCTCCCTCCTGGCAGTCCCTGACTCTCCGGTGGAGATCGCGGTATGCGTTCAGTGCTTACGCATACCGCGATCTCCCGGGAGCGTCGCTCTGTGAGGCCCAGACTGCGCCGGCGCTTGCGCAGTCTATAGAGGCTTCGGACAGAGTGACGCTCCCAGCGTTATATTATAGATATACAGTATATAATGCCATGGATGAGGCCAGTAAGCTGAGTCGCTGATCCTATACATATATATATATATATATATATATATATATATACAGTATATAATGCCATGGATGAGGCCAGTAAGCTGAGTCGCTGATCCTATACATATATATATACAGTATATAATGCCATGGATGAGGCCAGTATGCTGAGTCGCTGCTCCTATACATATATATATATATATATACAGTATATAATGCCATGGATGAGGCCAGTATGCTGAGTCGCTGCTCCTATACATACAGTGGGGCAAAAAAGTATTTAGTCAGTCAGCAATAGTGCAAGTTCCACCACTTAAAAAGATGAGAGACGTCTGTAATTTACATCATAGGTAGACCTCAACTATGGGAGACAAACTGAGAAAAAAAAATCCAGAAAATCACATTGTCTGTTTTTTTTTAACATTTTTTTTGCATATTATGGTGGAAAATAAGTATTTGGTCAGAAACAAACAATCAAGATTTCTGGCTCTCACAGACCTGTAACTTCTTCTTTAAGAGTCTCCTCTTTCCTCCACTCATTACCTGTAGTAATGGCACCTGTTTAAACTTGTTATCAGTATAAAAAGACACCTGTGCACACCCTCAAACAGTCTGACTCCAAACTCCACTATGGTGAAGACCAAAGAGCTGTCAAAGGACACCAGAAACAAAATTGTAGCCCTGCACCAGGCTGGGAAGACTGAATCTGCAGTAGCCAACCAGCTTGGAGTGAAGAAATCAACAGTGGGAGCAATAATTAGAAAATGGAAGACATACAAGACCACTGATAATCTCCCTCAATCTGGGGCTCCACGCAAAATCCCACCCCGTGGGGTCAGAATGATCACAAGAACGGTGAGCAAAAATCCCAGAACCACGCGGGGGGACCTAGTGAATGAACTGCAGAGAGCTGGGACCAATGTAACAAGGCCTACCATAAGTAACACACTACGCCACCATGGACTCAGATCCTGCAGTGCCAGACGTGTCCCACTGCTTAAGCCAGTACATGTCCGGGCCCGTCTGAAGTTTGCTAGAGAGCATTTGGATGATCCAGAGGAGTTTTGGGAGAATGTCCTATGGTCTGATGAAACCAAACTGGAACTGTTTGGTAGAAACACAACTTGTCGTGTTTGGAGGAAAAAGAATACTGAGTTGCATCCATCAAACACCATACCTACTGTAAAGCATGGTGGTGGAAACATCATGCTTTGGGGCTGTTTCTCTGCAAAGGGGCCAGGACGACTGATCCGGGTACATGAAAGAATGAATGGGGCCATGTATTGTGAGATTTTGAGTGCAAACCTTCTTCCATCAGCAAGGGCATTGAAGATGAAACGTGGCTGGGTCTTTCAACATGACAATGATCCAAAGCACAACGCCAAGGCAACGAAGGAGTGGCTTCGTAAGAAGCATTTCAAGGTCCTGGAGTGGCCTTGCCAGTCTCCAGATCTCAACCCTATAGAAAACCTTTGGAGGGAGTTGAAAGTCCGTGTTGCCAAGCGAAAAGCCAAAAACATCACTGCTCTAGAGGAGATCTGCATGGAGGAATGGGCCAACATACCAACAACAGTGTGTGGCAACCTTGTGAAGACTTACAGAAAACGTTTGACCTCTGTCATTGCCAACAAAGGATATATTACAAAGTATTGAGATGAAATTTTGTTTCTGACCAAATACTTATTTTCCACCATAATATGCAAATAAAATGTTAAAAAAACAGACAATGCGATTTTCTGGATTTTTTTCTCAGTTTGTCTCCCATAGTTGAGGTCTACCTATGATGTAAATTACAGACGCCTCTCATCTTTTTAAGTGGTGGAACTTGCACTATTGCTGACTGACTAAATACTTTTTTGCCCCACTGTATATATATACACAGTATATAATGCCATGGATGAGGCCAGTATGCTGAGTCGCCGCTCCTATACATATATATATATATATATATATATATATACAGTATATAATGCCATGGATGAGGCCAGTAAGCTGAGTCGCCGCTCCTATACATATATATATATACCTCGACCAATCAGACGCGGGATGTCTACGTACTTTATGACATCATCGTCGCTGGCGGCCTCGACCAATCAGAGACGCGGGATTTCCAGGACAGACAGACAGAAAGACAGACGGAAAAACCCTTAGACAATTATATATATATATAGATATATATATATATATATATATACACAGTATATAATGCCATGGATGAGGCCAGTATGCTGAGTCGCCGCTCCTATCTATGACGGTGGGAGTGTCACTCTGTCCGAAGCCTTTATAGACTGCGCAAGCGCGACGCACCGCACCAGCGCAGTCTGGACCAGAGTGACGTAGCCGAACTTAATTATCCCCCCCATAATATACCGGCCGTGGGGGCTCCACACACCCGCGTATCCCCCATAATATAGCGGACATGGGGGCTCCACACATCCCTGCATCCCCCCCTAATATACCGGCCATGGAGGCTCCGTGCTCTGCAGCTCCAGTCAGGGTAGCTGCAGAGCCCAGAGGAGCTCCAGGACCTTCCATGATGTCACCACAGGCATGTTACCAGTGACGCGAGTGGGCGGAGTCAGCCCTCGGTGTGCTGGCTGCAAGGGTGCTGTATCTATTAGGGCAGTCCCACACGTCCAGATAATTCCGGTATCGAAAAAAATCGGTACCGGAATTATCCGTGTGCCCTACGTTTCTGTGGTACATCAGTGTGGCACACGTGCCGCACACGTGTGCTGCCCGTGTGCCCACTGGGTACCACACGGAGCGTGCCGGAGACAGCGCTAAAGTTTAGCGCTGTCCCCGGCATCGTGCTGAAGGCCCATTCATATGTTCCCTGCAGCAGCGTTTGCCCCCTATGTCTGCTTAGGTGATGTATGGTAGACAGCCAACCTATAATTAACTGCCCTGCGGTATTTGAAGTAAAGCATAAAGTCAGTTACTTACTCGGTGTTCCGGTCACTGGCTTCGCGCCTCAGTAGGATGTTGCCGTTCTCGGGGCACGACTTTTACTGGTTCTCCTTTGTGCTTGATCTCGTTTCTCACTGTCCACAATATCCTTCGCTTCGTGTCCTTTCTTTAGATGCCGCCGCAAGGTAGTGCAGGCGCGGCTCTGTAACGATCTGTCCTTGTCGCTAAGTCACTGCCAGGTTCCCACGCCTGACAGGGACCCCTCTGAATCTTCCCCGCAACACCCCCTGCCACGGAATGTTGCCTGGACAAAACCATCTGTCTAACTTCCTATCCAACCCCTAGTTTTACCAGTGTGAGGAGTGGCCTAATAAATAAAACCTTTTGCTCCGCCTAGTGGCCGCAGTGTGAAGTGTAATGTGTGCTGGTGATACCTGGTCAGGTGAACTCCTTTAGTGCCATCGGATGTACCATCCCTCCCCTTAGTGGCAGAGCGACACCACTGCAACGACCAGGTCTCTGGGGCGCTGCACTCCCCCCGGTTAAATCCAGTACTCCTGGACTGGGAAGAAGAACAACAATACATGTTAGCAAAAGACATGCAAAATTTTGAAATGCAAGGAACAAATAAATATAACAATGCTTCCCTTTATGGGAGGTGAGGATACTTGAACGTTGCAAACAAAAACAAGGTTAAATATTTTAAATAACACTCTGACGATAAATAACTTCTGGTATCCTGCCGGGTATTCTACTAAGTGCAAATTCTGAACAATAATTTAACTTCTCCTTTAAGGGCGTATAGACTGAACCCACTAAAGGCCTACTATAAAATACTATAATGCAAACTTAACTTTTTCTTTATTTTTCTGACTACACAAATGCAGGACCGCCTAGCTCCTTGTCTGGGCCTACTGCCATTGTTTTTCTATCTATGGTTCTTAGGAGGACTCTCTAACCCCTATGGGTTTACTGTGTCGAAATTCGGCTTCCAACTTTTCCTGTCCTCAATCTCTAGTAACATTATTGACATTTCCTAAGTCTCAACATTATTACAATTTAACTTTTTAAAAGGCAACATTATACTTGAGTGCAACATGTGAACATTCCCTTTAAGAGGGAACCAAGTCTCTTTGAGGTAGTGCAGATTCTCTCTATCTGCAAGTCCATTAGAAAGCAAGAACTTCTGCGCTGTATTCAAAAACAGTCTCTTCACAAAGTCTTCTTTCTGTGTAAAACCAGTAGAGGGCACCTTTAAGAAGGTGTGAACTATTTACAAAGCAGTTTGTGAATCATTCACTGTCCATGATTGGGCAGTCTGTTAAACAGTGATGAACTTGTGCAAAATAAAACAATAGGGATCCCGGGTAAACAAGGGGACCCCTGAGAGGTTTAACCCTAGACGGGTGCTAGCAGCAAAACAGCAGGAAGACAAACGATTAACTATTTACAGTTTCAGGTCTCTGAGGTTTATTTTGACTCTGGCAGTTGCAGCTCCACCAGCAGCAGTGGGCGGGGCCATCCGCCCGGATACCTGCGGCTACCAGGTGTGGCTCCAGGGGCCCCTTCGGTCCAGGCCGGAGTCTGGGTGGCTACAGTTCTGGAGCCCAAGTCGCCCGGGGTACTAGCCATCACTGAGGCCAACCCTTCGGCCACCACGGTGGTAGCAATGGTGCAGGTTGTGGTCTTGACAATGGTGCACGTCGGAGTAACCACCGTAATCTCAGTAGTAATGGTAGACCGGTCACAAGGGGACGCCTTTGCTACGGGGAATGGCTGTGCTGAAGCCTTGGCCTGGTGCGCTACCGGATCTTTCCTCTTGTGCACATCCAACGCGAACCAGCCCTTTTCCCCAAAATGTCTGGTATATGTGACAATGTCCCCCGGGTAGAGATCCCGATCCGGATGTCCCTCCAGGAGGTGCGACTCCACATCCCTGCGGTTAACGAACACCTCTGCATATAGCCCCGGTTCTTTAATGAAGCCCCAGCCTCCACAAAGTCGAAAGGCTACCACTTGGCCCTACTTCCGTGGGCCAGGGTTCGTGCTGCGGTCCTTGCGGGCCTTGGCCTTGACCACCCGATCTTTCCGGTCGTAGGCCTGACGCCGGGCCTGATATTCGGCTTCCTTCCCCTCCCACTGCCGAGCAAGTTGGGCCTGGTACCTCTCCCAGCTGAGGACCTCCACTCTCTCTCCCTCCTGCTTTTCAGCCCCGGGGAACCCCATGAAGTCTGACCCGGGGTGCACCCAGCGATATACGGTCCATTCGGTGTGGACCTCACCCGGCAGGGTAGAGGGTTCCATCGGGACCTCGAGCAACAGCCCCATACCCGTGACTTGGTCCCAGGGGTCAAAGCGCTGAAGGCGGTGAGTGCAGTAGGGAGGCGGCGCTGCGACCGGGCCCACCAACAGGTCCTCAGTCACCGGGGAATGATCAGTGTCCTTACCTGCCACCACGGTGACCTCGGGATCGGGCGACTCTGTCGATGACGGGCTCGGCGATGGGATCAGCAGGGGCTCCGGTTGCGGCACAAGGAGCGACATCAGCGGCGATGGATCCTTCGCAGGCGCCACCGGATGCGAGGACTTGGTCTCTACCTGCAGCTGCAGGAGCTGATCGATCAGCTCCTCCATTCCAAGCTGCAGGGACTCGGTATCAGCAGCGTAGGTTTTGCCACGATGCCCTTCCGGGTAACTGGGGGAGTCTCCGACTTCGACTCCACACTCCGGCTCCGGGTGGCTTGTCATGGCGTCCTCCACATGGCTGCTGTCCTCTTTGTCCTTTTCCCGCTCTCTCCTTTGTGGGCGGTTTCGTTTCTTTGGTCCCCGCCTTCCATTAAGGATCAGGAGGCGGATCTCGGCTGACGGACACGTCCTCAAGGTACAGAAATATTTAGACTGGGCGGCCATTGCTTTTCGTGCTTCTCAGTTCTTTCACGCCCACAACTCCACGCCCTTCTTCTTCTCTTGCGCTCCTCGTGGCGCTATAATGGCGGCAATTTTGGCGGGAATCCTTGCGGTGATCAGCAATGCACAGTATTTGCAATAAATCACAGTTCAAGCACAATTCTAACACAGTTCCAAGGCACACATGACCCAATTCTTCAGGCTTAAGTACGATCCTGTTCGTGACGCCAAGATAGAGCGCCCCCAGACGCAGGGCCGCGGGTTACTCGGTACCGGTCCTCTCTGTCTCAGTTCTGAGATTGTCACGGTGGCTGGACCCGGTCTGTGACCCTGCTAAGGGGCGCCCAATGAAAGGGTGATGGAGGTTGTTAGGAGTTTGTGACGCCACCTGTGGTATTCGGTCAGGTTGACCGACGCTGCTTGGGGTCCGCTGGGGTGATGTGATGGCAGCTAGATGGTATACCTTCCCACAGGTGAAGGATGTCCCCAGGGCTTCCCGATAGTGTAGGTGACGATGGTGTGAGGCGCAGTTATTAACGAGGACACAGGGTAGCAGTCTCTTTACCTTTTACTGAAGGCTTCGGGATCCTCAATCCAGAGCACTGTCAACTGGGCTGTCTGAGACCGGCCGGTCCGAAGGCACATCCAGAGTTCCCTTTGCAGGAGGAAATCGTTGCCTACCACTAGCTCCTGTATATTGTAGTTCTTCCCTCCTGAGCATTCGGGATAGTCCTCACAACTTCTGTTCTTGCTCTTTCTAGTTCTTTCTTTCCGTCCCCCAAGTGTGTTATGGCTAGGACGCACCCGTTTGATGGGGAGGCTCGGAGCTATTCTGGGACCCTAGAGACGCCCCTCTCCACGCTTGCCCCCTATGTCTGCTTAGGTGATGTATGGTAGACAGCCAACCTATAATTAACTACCCTGCAGTATTTGAAGTAAGGCATAAAGTCAGTTACTTCCTCGGTGTTCCGGTCACCGGCTTCACGCCGGTAGGATGTTGCCGTTCTCCGAGCACGACTTCTACTGGTTCTCCTTTGTGCTTGATCTAATTTCTCACTGTCCACAATATCCTTCGCTTCGTGTCCTTTCTTTAGATGCCGCCGCAAGGTAGTGCAGGCGCGTCTCTGTAACGATCTGTTCTTGTCGCTAAGTCACTGCCAGGTTCCCACGCCTGACAGGTACCCCTCTGAATCTTCCTCGCAACACCCCCTGCCACGGATGTTGCCTGGACAAAACCCAGTCAGCTTCTGTCTAACTTCCTATCCAACCCCTAGTTTTACCAGTGTGAGGAGTGGCCTAATAAATAAAACCTTTTGCTCCCCCTAGTGGCCGGAGTGTGAAGTGTAATGTGTGCTGGTGATACCTGGTCAGGTGAACTCCTTTAGTGCCATCGGACGTACCATCACTCCCCTGAGTGGCAGAGCGACACCACTGAAACGACCAGGTCTCTGGGGCGCTGCAGATACTTTTCTGGAAAAGTATAATGTTACAGGGTATATACACTAGATTCCTTGATAGGGCGTTGATCCAGGGAACTAGTCTGATTGCTGTTATGTGGAGTCGGGAAGGAATTTTTTTCACCAATGTGGAGCTTACTCTTTGCCACATGGGTTTTTTTTGGCTTCCTCTGCATCAACATGTTAGGGCATGTTAGGTTAGGCTATGGGTTGAACTAGATGGACTTAAAGTCTTCCTTCAACCTTAATAACTGTGTTACAATAGTTTCTGTCTTTCGAAGCCGCTGAGATGACTTAAATGTCTCTCATCTCCTCCATCCGCTGGAGCCTAGATGGTTAACATGCGCAACTTTCCTCCCTCCCTGGAAATTTAAGACAATCAACCCTATTTAGACGTACAATTTCAACTTGGAAAGCGGTTAGGAAAAACTATAGTCTCTCTTTCAGAATATCTAAATATTTACCTCTGTGGGCAAACCCTGAATTCTCCCAGGGTATGGAAAATAAACTATACACCGCCTGGGGCCAAAAGATTATCAATGTCTCATCTCCTCCATCCGCTGGAGCCCCGAAGTACTTGAGAAATATCATCTCCCCCCTCCCACGCCCTTCAATATGAGCAAATCAAGCGCTCAGTTATGTCTAATCTGCAGAACAGGCTCGGACTGGCCCACCGGAGAACCGGAGGATTCTCCGGTGGGCCCAGCCGCCCAGGCACTGGCACAGGGCCCCCACTGCTCCAGGTCCCCCCCGCGCTCGCCTATGCACATATTCATGACCTTAATGAGCGGTATCACATGACCGCTCACGCAGGAAGAAGGTGCTGCGCCGGGAGTCGGGACAGAGCTAGAGGGATGTCGGCGCGGCCACGCAGTGTGTGGGACAGGTGACGGTCAGGTGAGTATGAGGGACGGGGGGATGGGGGGATGAATGAGGACATAAGCCGGCGCGCCATGCAAGATGGGAACAGGAGCGGGGGGGGGAGAGAAGCCATGCATACAGGAGAGGGGAATATGAGCCATGCATACAGGAGGGGGGAATATGAGCCATGCATTCAGGGGGGGGAATATGAGCCGCCATGCATACAGGAGGGGGGGTCATTATACAGTATTGAGCATCATGTGGGATCATTATACAGTATGGAGAACTGTGTGTGGCCATTATACAGTATTGAGCATCATGTGTGGCCATTATACAGTATGGAGCATCATGTGTGGCCAATGGACATTATACAGTATGAAGCATCATGTGTGGCCATTATACAGTATGGAGCATCATTTGTGGCCATTATGCAGTATTGAGCATCATGTGGGATCATTATACAGTATGGAGCACTATGTGTGGCCATTATACAGTATGGAGCGCTATGTGTGGCCATTATACAGTATGGAGCACTGTGTAACCGTTATACAGTATGGAGCATCATGTGTGGCCGTTATACAATATTGAGCATCATTTGTGGCCATTATACAGTATTGAGCATCATGTGGGATCATTATACAGTATGGAGCACTGTGTGGCCATTATACAGGTCCTTCTCAAAAAATTAGCATATAGTGTTAAATTTCATTATTTACCATAATGTAATGATTACAATTAAACTTTCATATATTATAGATTCATTATCCACCAACTGAAATTTGTCAGGTCTTTTATTGTTTTAATACTGATGATTTTGGTATACAACTCCTGATAACCCAAAAAACCTGTCTCAATAAATTAGCATATCAAGAAAAGGTTCTCTAAACGACCTATTACCCTAATCTTCTGAATCAACTAATTAACTCTAAACACATGCAAAAGATACCTGAGGCTTTTATAAACTCCCTGCCTGGTTCATTACTCAAAACCCCCATCATGGGTAAGACTAGCGACCTGACAGATGTCAAGAAGGCCATCATTGACACCCTCAAGCAAGAGGGTAAGACCCAGAAAGAAATTTCTCAACAAATAGGCTGTTCCCAGAGTGCTGTATCAAGGCACCTCAATGGTAAGTCTGTTGGAAGGAAACAATGTGGCAGAAAACGCTGTACAACGAGAAGAGGAGACCGGACCCTGAGGAAGATTGTGGAGAAGGACCGATTCCAGACCTTGGGGAACCTGAGGAAGCAGTGGACTGAGTCTGGTGTGGAAACATCCAGAGCCACCGTGCACAGGCGTGTGCAGGAAATGGGCTACAGGTGCCGCATTCCCCAGGTAAAGCCACTTTTGAACCATAAACAGCGGCAGAAGCGCCTGGCCTGGGCTACAGAGAAGCAGCACTGGACTGTTGCTAAGTGGTCCCAAGTACTTTTTTCTGATGAAAGCAAATTTTGCATGTCATTCGGAAATCAAGGTGCCAGAGTCTGGAGGAAGACTGGGGAGAAGGAAATGCCAAAATGCCTGAAGTCCAGTGTCAAGTACCCACAGTCAGTGATGGTGTGGGGTGCCATGTCAGCTGCTGGTGTTGGTCCACTGTGTTTCATCAAGGACAGGGTCAATGCTTTATGGAGATGAAGATTTCATTTTTTCAGCACGACCTGGCACCTGCTCACAGTGCCAAAACCACTGGTAAATGGTTTACTGACCATGGTATTACTGTGCTCAATTGGCCTGCCAACTCTCCTGACCTGAACCCCATAGAGAATCTGTGGGATATTGTGAAGAGAAAGTTGAGAGACGCAAGACCCAACACTCTGGATGAGCTTAAGGCCGCTATTGAAGCATCCTGGGCCTCCATAACATCTCAGCAGTGTCACAGGCTGATTGCCTCCATGCCACGCCGCATTGAAGCAGTCATTTCTGCCAAAGGATTCCCGACCAAGTATTGAGTGCATAACTGAACATTATTATTTGATGGTTTTTTTGTTTGTTATTAAAAAACACTTTTATTTGATTGGATGGGTGAAATATGCTAATTTATTGAGACAGGTTTTTTGGGTTATCAGGAGTTGTATGCCAAAATCATCAGTATTAAAACAATAAAAGACCTGACAAATTTCAGTTGGTGGATAATGAATCTATAATATATGAAAGTTTAATTGTAATCATTACATTATGGTAAATAATGAAATTTAACACTATATGCTAATTTTTTGAGAAGGACCTGCACATTATGGAGCATCATGTGTGGCCATTATACACTATGGAGCATCATGTGTGGCCATTATACAGTATTGAGCATCATGTGGGATCATTATACAGTATGGAGCACTGTGTGGCCATTATACATTATGGAGCATCATGTGTGGCCATTATACATTATGGAGCATCATGTGTGGCCATTATACAGTATTGAGCATCATGTGGGATCATTATACAGTATGGAGCACTGTGTGGCCATTATACATTATGGAGCATCATGTGTGGCCATTATACATTATGGAGCATCATGTGTGGCCATTATACAGTATTGAGCATCATGTGGGATCATTATACAGTATGGAGCACTGTGTGGCCATTATACATTATGGAGCATCATGTGTGGCCATTATACACTATGGAGCATCATGTGTGGCCATTATACAGTATTGAGCATCATGTGGGATCATTATACAGTATGGAGCACTGTGTGGCCATTATACATTATGGAGCATCATGTGTGGCCATTATACATTATGGAGCATCATGTGTGGCCATTATACAGTACTGAGCATCATGTGTGGCCATTATACAGTATGGAGAACTGTGTGTGGCCATTATACACTATGGAGCATCATGTGTGGCCATTATACAGTATTGAGCATCATGTGGGATCATTATACAGTATGGAGCACTGTGTGGCCATTATACATTATGGAGCATCATGTGTGGCCATTATACACTATGGAGCATCATGTGTGGCCATTATACAGTATTGAGCATCATGCGTGGCCATTATACAGTATGGAGAACTGTGTGTGGCCATTATACAGTATGGAGCATCATGTGTGGTGACCGTTATACAGTATTGAGCATCATGTGTGGCTATTATGTGTGGCCATATTTTTTTTTGTTTATAATTATTGTATATAAAACAGTGTGATCAGCAGTGCTAAATGGCTGTGGTTGGGACGTGGATATGGGTGTGACTAGTTGTGAAATGGGTGTGGTCAGAGGTGTGGCCTAAAATTTGCCGCGGCACACTATACGCGCCGCAAACTTTATACCTCCTTCCCTTCTTCAAAAGTTGGGAGGTATGGTACCACATTTGCCAGATCACGGCAAGTGCCACAAATCCCATGGGTAATGAATGAGGCCGAATGCAGTGTTGCTGTAAGTGATCCGTTACACGGCAGATGCAGAAAAACTGCCCGATCTGCTGCAAAAGGCGACTTTCACATCAGCGATTCTTGCCAAAGTCACTGCCGATAGTGTCATACTCACCAAAGGGGGAGGCAGCACTAAAAGTGCCTAGGGCAGCAGAAACTCTAAATACGGCCCTGGGGGGCTACATTATATTCTGTGGGGGGACTGCATTATACTCAGGGTACTACATTATATTATGGGGGCTACATCATACTATATGAAGGGGCTACAGTATACTCTATGGGGGGGCTGCATTATATTCTATGGTGGGGACTGTGTCATACCTGAGGGGGTTGCATTATATTTTGTGGGGTGCTGCATTATATTCTATGAGAGGGGACCGCATTATATTTTATGAGGGGGCTACATTATATTCTGTGAGGGGGCTACCCCAACCCTTGCTACATTATTAAGACGTGAACTACCTTATATTATACCCTGATATTAGCGCTTTTTACCGCACAATTGGTGGTCTTGTATCTACAGTTAGGGCCAGAAATATTTGGACAGTGACACAAGTTTTGTTATTTTAGCTGTTTACAAAAACATGTTCAGAAATACAATTATATATATAATATGGGCTGAAAGTGCACACTCCCAGCTGCAATATGATAGTTTCCACATCCAAATCGGAGAAAGGGTTTAGGAATCATAGCTCTGTAATGCATAGCGTCCTCTTTTTCAAGGGACCAAAAGTAATTGGACAATGGACTCTAAGGGCTGCAATTAACTCTGAAGGCATCTCCCTCGTTAACCTGTAATCAATGAAGTAGTTAAAAGGTCAGGGGTGGATTCCAGGTGTGTGGTTTTGCATTTGGAAGCTGTTGCTGTGAGCAGACAACATGCGGTCAAAGGAACTCTCAATTGAGGTGAAGCAGAACATCCTGAGGCTGAAAACAAAGAAAAAATCCATCAGAGAGATAGCAGACATGCTTGGAGTAGCAAAATCAACAGTTGGGTACATTCTGAGAAAAAAGGAATTGACTGGTGAGCTTGGGAACTCAAAAAGACCTGGGCGTTCACGGATGACAACAGTGGTGGATGATCGCCGCATACTTAATTTGGAGAAGAAGAACCCGTTCACAACATCAACTGAAGTCCAGAACACTCTCAGTGAAGTAGGTGTATCTGTCTCTAAGTCAACAGTAAAGAGAAGACTCCATGACAGTAAATACAAAGGGTTCACATCTAGATGCAAACCATTCATCAATACCAAAAATAGACAGGCCAGAGTTAAACTTGCAGAAAAACACCTCAGGAAGCCAGCTCAGTTCTGGAAAAGTATTCTATGGACAGATGAGACAAAGATCAACCTGTACCAGAATGATGGGAAGAAAAAAGTTTGGAGAAGAAAGGGAACGGCACATGATCCAAGGCACACCACATCCTCTGTAAAACATGGTGGAGGCAACGTGATGGCATGGGCATGCATGGCTTTCAATGGCACTGGGTCACTTGTGTTTATTGATGACATAAGAGCAGACAAGAGTAGCCGGATGAATTCTGAAGTGTACCGGGATATACTTTCAGCCCAGATTCAGCCAAATGCTGCAAAGTTGATTGGACGGCGCTTCATAGTACAGATGGACAATGACCCCAAGCATACAGCCAAAGCTACCCAGGAGTTCATGAGTGCCAAAAAGTGGAAGATTCTGCAATGGCCAAGTCAATCTCCAGATCTAAACCCAATTGAGCATGCATTTCACTTGCTCAAATCCAGACTTAAGACGGAAAGACCCACAAACAAGCAAGACCTGAAGGCTGCGGCTGTAAAGGCCTGGCAAAGCATTAAGAAGGAAGAAACCCAGCGTTTGGTGATGTCCATGGGTTCCAGACTTAAGGCAGTGATTGCCTCCAAAGGATTTGCAACAAAATATTGAAAATAAAAATATTTTGTTTGGGTTATGTTTATTTGTCCAATTACTTTTGACCTCCTAAAATGGGGAGTGTTTGTAAAGAAATGTGTACAATTCCTACATTTTCTATCAGATATTTTTGTTCAACCCTTCAAATTAAACGTTACAATCTGCACTTGAATTCTGTTGTAGAGGTTTCATTTCAAATCAAATGTGGTGGCATGCAGAGCCCAACTCGCGAAAATTGTGTCACTGTCCAAATATTTCTGGCCCTAACTGTATTTCTATGTAGCTACATAGTGGGCCCCAAGAATGATTTTCTCTGGTGGGCCCAAGGTGCTCCAGTCTGACGCTGCTGCAGGATGTTACATTCGAGTCGAGCCATAACATGCTAGATGATTTGCTGCAATACTCTCCCGGAAACCCCTCTTTATCCGTAATTTACTCCATTATGAAACCTCACCTATTGGACCCTCATCCAGATACTTTTTTTTTTAAGTATTGGAGACAACAATTGGAGAATACCGAAACTCCCTCCTTAATTAGAAAGGGCTGGTCTCTTTTCCGGGAAAATATAATAAATGAAAATTGGAGGGAAACTCAATTTAAAATGATGCATGGAGCAATCTCTGCTTTTAATATTCATAAACCAGATATAAGACCTAACAGACTTACAGCCTGCCCTAGATGTCAGCAACCTAGCTCTGATTTATTACATGGCCTATGGTCCTGCGGTTACATAGTCCCGTTTTGGGGCCTAGTTTCTGGATTACCAGCCTTTGGAGTAATGTGACAATGGCGATCTTACATTATTGGGAGAATATGAGTGGCGAGAGTTGCGGAGGGAGGGGTCCCCCAATACTAATACATACTATACTTATCATCGTCTACCCCTCAGTTGTCAGATTTAATAGCTCGACTGCATCATTACATGGCGGTGGAGCAAGGGGACGCACTCACAAATAAGGAGGTACAAGCGGGCAAATTTCTTAAAAAATGGAGACAGTTTCTTGGAAAACGTGCGGGGCCGATGCAAGGCGGAAGATGATAACTCCCTTCTCTTCCACTAGATGGTTCCTTTTGCAAAAATTGAAGAATAACCTGGGTCCACTACTAGGGTTGAGCGAAACGGATCGTTCATTTTCAAAAGTCGCCGACTTTTGGCACAGTCGGGTTTCATGAAACCCGACCCGATCCCTGTGTGGGGTCGGCCATGTGGTACGCGACATTCGCGCCAAAGTCGCGTTTCAATGACGCGAAAAGCGCCATTTCTCAGCCAATGAAGGTGGACGCAGAGTGTGGGCAGCGTGATGACGTAGGTCCTGGTCCCCACCATCTTACAGAAGGGCATTGCAGTGATTGGCTTGCTGTCTGCGGCGTCACAGAGGCTATAAAGGGGCGTTCCCGCCGACCGCCATCTTACTGCTGCTGATCTGAGCATAGGGACAGGTTGCTGCCGCTTCGTCAGAAGCAGGGATAGCGTTAGGCAGGGTCCATTAACCCCCAAACCGCCTGTGCTGTAGCGATTTCCACTGTCCAACACCACCTTTGTTTGCAGGGACAGTGGAAGCTACATTTTTTTTCCTCAGCGCTGTAGCTCATTGGGCTGCCTAGAAGGCTCCCTGATAGCTGCATTGCTGTGTGTACGCCGCTGTGCAAACCAACTGCTTTTTTCAAAGCACAAATCCTGTTGTTCCTTCCTTTCTGCACAGCTATCTTTTTTGTTTGTCCACACTTTTGATTTAATTTGTGCAGCAGTCCACTCCTTATTGCTGCCTGCCATACCTGGCTGAGATTACTGCAGGGAGATAGTAATTGTAGGACAGTCCCTTTTTTTTTTTTTTTTTTAATTCTCCCTGAAAAAAAAAAATAGTGGGAGATTAATCTTGGCATTTGTGCTTGAGTGCCAGTCGTGTGTGCCATCTCTCCCCAATTGTGGGGCACAGAAAGCCTAGTGTCTATAATCCTTTTTTTTTTTTTTTTCAATTCTCCCTAAAAAAAAAAGTAGTGGGAGATTAAGATTGGCATTTCTGCTAGAGTGCCAGTCCTGTGTGTGCCATCTCTCTCCAATTTTGGGGCACAGAAAGCCTAGTTTTTTTTTTATTTTTTTTATTTTGGTTTTTAAATTCTCCCTGAAAAATAAATAAATAGTGGGAGATTAATATTGCCCTTTGTGCTTCTGTGCCAGTCGTGTGTGCCATCTCTCTCAAATTGCGGGCCACAGAAAGCCTAGTGTCTGTTTTTTTGGGGGTTTTAAATTCTCCCTGAAAAAAAAAAAAATAGTGGGAGATTAATATTGGCCTTTGTGCTTCTGTGCCAGTCATAGTAACATAGTAACATAGTTAGTAAGGCCGAAAAAAGACATTTGTCCATCCAGTTCAGCCTATATTCCATCATAATAAATCCCCAGATCTACGTCCTTCTACAGAACCTAATAATTGTATGATACAATATTGTTCTGCTCCAGGAACACATCCAGGCCTCTCTTGAACCCCCCGACTGAGTTCGCCATCACCACCTCCTCAGGCAGCAATTCCAGATTCTCACTGCCCTAACAGTAAAGAATTCTCTTCTATGTTGGTGGAAAAACCTTCTCTCCTCCAGATGCAAAGAATGCCCCCTTGTGCCTGTCACCTTCCTTGGTATAAACAGATCCTCAGCGAGATATTTGTATTGTCCCCTTATATACTTATACATGGTTATTAGATCGCCCCTCAGTCGTCTTTTTTCTAGACTAAATAATCCTAATTTCGCTATCTATCTGGGTATTGTAGTTCTCCCATCCCCTTTATTAATTTTGTTGCCCTCCTTTGTACTCTCTCTAGTTCCATTATATCCTTCCTGAGCACCGGTGCCCAAAACTGGACACAGTACTCCATGTGCGGTCTAACTAGGGATTTGTACAGAGGCAGTATAATGCTCTCATCATGTGTATCCAGACCTCTTTTAATGCACCCCATGATCCTGTTTGCCTTGGCAGCTGCTGCCTGGCACTGGCTGCTCCAGGTAAGTTTATCATTAACTAGGATCCCCAAGTCCTTCTCCCTGTCAGATTTACCCAGTGGTTTCCCGTTCAGTGTGTAATGGTGATATTGATTCCTTCTTCCCATGTGTATAACCTTACATTTATCATTGTTAAACCTCATCTGCCACCTTTCAGCCCAAGTTTCCAACTTATCCAGATCCATCTGTAGCAGAATACTATCTTCTCTTGTATTAACTGCTTTACATAGTTTTGTATCATCTGCAAATATCGATATTTTACTGTGTAAACCTTCTACCAGATCATTAATGAATATGTTGAAGAGAACAGGTCCCAATACTGACCCCTGCGGTACCCCACTGGTCACAGCGACCCAGTTAGAGACTATAACATTTATTACCACCCTCTGCTTTCTATCACTAAGCCAGTTACTAACCCATTTACACACATTTTCCCCCAGACCAAGCATTCTCATTTTGTGTACCAACCTCTTGTGCGGCACGGTATCAAACGCTTTGGAAAAATCGAGATATACCACGTCCAATGACTCACCGTGGTCCAGCCTATAGCTTACCTCTTCATAAAAGCTGATTAGATTGGTTTGACAGGAGCGATTTCTCATAAACCCATGCTGATATGGAGTTAAACAGTTATTCTCATTGAGATAATCCAGAATAACATCCCTCAGAAACCCTTCAAATATTTTACCAACAATATAGGTTAGACTTACTGGCCTATAATTTCCAGGTTCACTTTTAGAGCCCTTTTTGAATATTGGCACCACATTTGCTATGCGCCAGTCCTGCGGAACAGACCCTGTCGCTATAGAGTCACTAAAAATAAGAAATAATGGTTTATCTATTACATTACTTAGTTCTCTTAGTACTCGTGGGTGTATGCCATCCGGACCCGGAGATTTATCTATTTTAATCTTATTTAGCCGGTTTCGCACCTCTTCTTGGGTTAGATTGGTGACCCTTAATATAGGGTTTTCATTGTTTGTTGGGTTTCACCTAGCATTTCATTTTCCACCGTGAATACCGTGGAGAAGAAGGTGTTTAATATGTTAGCTTTTTCCTCGTCATCTACAACCATTCTTTCCTCACTATTTTTTAAGGGGCCTACATTTTCAGTTTTTATTCTTTTACTATTGATATAGTTGAAGAACAGTTTGGGATTAGTTTTACTCTCCTTAGCAATGTGCTTCTCTGTTTCCTTTTTGGCAGCTTTAATTAGTTTTTTAGATAAAGTATTTTTCTCCCTATAGTTTTTTAGAGCTTCAATGGTGCCATCCTGCTTTAGTAGTGCAAATGCTTTCTTTTTACTGTTAATTGCCTGTCTTACTTCTTTGTTTAGCCACATTGGGTTTTTCCTATTTCTAGTCCTTTTATTCCCACAAGGTATAAACCGCTTACACTGCCTATTTAGGATGTTCTTAAACATTTCCCATTTATTATCTGTATTCTTATTTCTGAGGATATTGTCCCAGTCTACCAGATTAAGGGCATCTCTAAGCTGGTCAAACTTTGCCTTCCTAAAGTTCAGTGTTTTTGTGACTCCCTGACAAGTCCCCCTAGTGAAAGACAGGTGAAACTGTACAATATTGTGGTCGCTATTTCCTAGATGCCCAACCACCTGCAGATTTGTTATTCTGTCAGGTCTATTAGATAGTATTAGGTCTAAAAGTGCTGCTCCTCTGGTTGGATTCTGCACCAATTGTGAAAGATAATTTTTCTTGGTTATTAGCAGAAACCTGTTGCCTTTATGGGTTTCACAGGTTTCTGTTTCCCAGTTAATATCCGGGTAGTTAAAGTCCCCCATAACCAGGACCTCATTATGGGTTGCAGCTTCATCTATCTGCTTTAGAAGTAGTCTTTCCATGGTTTCTGTTATATTTGGGGGTTTGTAACAGACCCCAATGAGAATTTTGTTACCATTTTTCCCTCCATGAATTTCGACCCATATGGACTCGACATCCTCATTTCCTTCGCTAATATCCTCCCTTAAAGTGGACTTTAGACAAGACTTTACATAGAGACAAACCCTTTTTTTTTTTTTTTTTTTTTTAATTCTCCCTGAAAAAATAAATAAATAGTGGGAGATTAACCCCTTCATGACCGGGGGATTTTTCGTTTTTCCGTGTTCGTTTTTCGCTCCCCTCCTTCCCAGAGCCATAACTTTTTTATTTTTCCATCAATTTGGCCATGTGAGGGCTTATTTTTTGCGGGACGAGTTGTACTTTTGAAGGACATCATTGGTTTTAGCATGTCGTGTACTAGAAAACGGGAAAAAAATTCCAAGTGCGGTGAAATTGCAAAAAAAGTGCAATCCCACATTGGTTTTTTGTTTGGCTTTTTTGCTAGGTTCACTAAATGCTAAAAATGACCTGCCATTATGATTCTCCAGGTCATTACGAGTTCATAGACACCAAACATGACTAGGTCATTTTTTATCTAAGTGGTGAAAAAAAATTCCAAACTTTGCTAAAAAAAAAAAAAAAAAATTGCGCCATTTTCCGATACTCGTAGCGTCTCCATTTTTCGTGATCTGGGGTCGGTTGAGGGCTTATTTTTTGCGTGCCGAGATGACGTTTTTAATGATAGCATTTCGGTGCAGATACGTTCTTTTGATCGCCCGTTATTGCATTTTAATGCAATGTCGCGGCGACCAAAAAAACGTAATTCTGGCGTTTCGAATTTTTTTCCCACTACGCTGTTTAGTGATCAGGTTAATACTTTTTTTTAATTGATAGATCGGGCGATTCTGAGCGCGGCGATACCAAATATGCGTAGATTTGATATTTTTTTATTGATTTATTTTGATTGGGGCGAAAGGGGGGTGATTTAAACTTTTATGTTTTTTTTATTTTTTTCACATTTTTTTTAACTTTTTTTTTTAACTTTTGCCATGCTTCAATAGCCTCCATGGGAGGCTAAAAGCAGGCACAACGCGATCGGCTCTGCTACATAGCAGCGATCTGCTGATCGCTGCTATGTAGCAGAATTGCACGTGTGCTGTGAGCGCCGACCACAGGGTGGCGCTCACAGCGACGGGCAATCAGTAACCATAGAGGTCTCAAGGACCTCTATGGCTACCATTCACAAGCATCGCCGACCCCCGATCATGTGATGGGGGTCGGCGATGACGTCATTTCCGGCCGCCCGGCCGGAAGCGGTAGTTAAATGCCGCTGTCTGCGTTTGACAGCGGCATTTAACTAGTTAATAGGTGCGGGCAGATCGCGATTCTGCCCGCGCCTATTACGGGCACATGTCAGCTGTTCAAAACAGCTGACATGTCCCGACTTTGGTGCGGGCTCACCGCGGAGCCCTGCATCAAAGCAGGGGAGCCGGCATCGGACGGTATAGTACGTCCGATGCCGGAAAGGGGTTAATATTGGCCTTTGTGCTTCTGTGCCAGTCCTGTGTGTGCCATCTCTCTCAAATTGTGGGCCACAGAAAGCCTAGTGTCTGTTTTTTTTTTTTTTTTTGGTTTTTAAATCCTCCCTGAAAAAGAATAAACAGTGGGAGATTAATATTGGTCTTTGTGCTTCTGTGCCAGTCGTGTGTGCCATCTCTCTCAAATTGTGGGCCACAGAAAGCCTAGTGTCTGTTTTTTGTTTTTTTTTGGTTTTTAAATTCTCCCTGAAAAAAAAAATAAACAGTGGGAGATTAATATTGGCCTTTGTGCTTCTGTGCCAGTCGTGTGTGCCATCTCTCTCAAATTGTGGGCCACAGAAAGCCTAGTGTCTGTATTTTTTTTTTCTTTTTTTTTTTAAATTCTCCCTGAAAAAAAAATAAATAGTAGATAAATAGTGGAAGATTAATATTGGCCTTTGTGCTTCTGTGCCAGTCCTGTGTGTGCCATCTCTCTCAAATTGTGGGCCACAGAAAGCCTAGTGTCTGGTTTTTTTTTTTTATTTTGGTTTTTAAATTCTCCCTGAAAAAGAATAAATAGTGGGAAATTAATATTGGCCTTTGTGCTTCTGTGCCAGTCGTGTGTGCCATCTCTCTCAAATTGTGGGCCACAGAAAGCCTAGTTTTTTATTTTTTTTTTATTTTGGTTTTTAAATTCTCCCTGAAAAAAAAATAAATAGTGGGAGATTAATATTGGCCTTTCTGCTTCTGTGCCAGTCGTGTGTGCCATCTCTCTCAAATTGTGGGCCACAGAAAGCCTAGAGTCTGGTTTTTTTTTTTTGGTTTTTAAATTCTCCCTAAAAAAAAATAAATATTGGGAGATTAATATTGGCATTTGTGCTTGAGTGACAGTCCTGCGTGTGTGGCATCTCTCTCATTTTGTGCCCCAGAAAACCGAGTGTGTAACATTGTGCCTGATTTTCCTTGCAGTCTCACCCTCCTATAAAGGGATATCTAAATCCTACAGAAGTTTGAGTTCACCTTGTAAGTTGTTTTACAGTAACAAATACCGTTACTTTGGTTACGTTTTTAAAACAATGAGGAAGTCTGGTGGAAGAGGTCGTGGCCGTGGGCGTTCATTGCCAGCTGGTAATGATGGTAGTGGTGGTGGAGCATCAGGTGGTCGTGGGAAAAACAATATAGCACCTAAGTCTCGAGCTGTGGAGCCAGGTTTGTCGTCTGGCTACACAAGGCCTCGAACGCTCCCTTTTCTGGGAGTAGGAAAACCGCTTTTAAAGCCGGAGCAGCAAGAGCAAGTTTTGGCTTTCCTTGCCGACTCAGCCTCTAGCTCTTTTGCCTCCTCTTCTGAAACTGGTAAATGTAAAAGCAGTGCGTCGTTAGTGGATGTTCACGGTCAGGGACAAGTCGCTTCCTTGTCCTCTTCAGGAAAAACAACAACAGAGAAGGATGTGTCAGGCGACACAACGGGTTACTCCATGGAGCTCTTTACACATACCGTTCCTGGGTTAGAAAGTGAAACAGTTAACAGGCCATGCCCATTACAAGTTGAATCGGACATGGAGTGCACAGATGCACAGCGACAGCCAGATTACTATGCTGTTCCTTTGACTCAGACCACAACATTGCCCTCGCAGTGTACTGATCCAGAATCAGACCCTGATGAGACTATGGTGCCCCGTCACGAACGCTATACCACCGGCTTACACGGTGACACAGACGAAGTTGCACACGAGATAGAAGGGAGGTCATAGATGACCCAGTTGTTGACCCCGATTGGCAGCCATTGGGGGAACAGGGTGCAGGCGGCAGTAGTTCTGAAGCGGAGGAGGAGGGGCCGCAGCAGGCATCAACATCGCAACAGGTTCCATCTGCCGGGCCCGTATCTGGCCCAAAACGCGTGGCAAAGCCAAAACCTGTTGGAGGACAGCGTGGCCATCCGGTTAATGCTCAGTCTGCAATGCCTGAAAAGGTATCCGATGCTAGAAAGAGTGCAGTCTGGCATTTTTTTTAAACAACATCCAATTGATCAGCGCAAAGTCATCTGTCAAAAATGTTCAACTACCTTAAGCAGAGGTCAGAATCTGAAAAGTCTAAATATAAGTTGCATGCATAGACATTTAACCACCATGCATTTGCAAGCCTGGACTAACTACCAAACGTCCCTTAAGGTTGTAGCACCCTCGGCCAATGAAGCTAGTCAGCAACGCTACATCCCTTCCGTCACTGTAAGGCCACCATTTTCCGCACCACCTGCAGTATCTGTGCAGGTTTCGTTGCCAGTCCAAAGCAGTCAGGGTCAGGGAATCACCAGTTTCGTAGTTGGAAACACTGCATGTAGGGCACCGGCAAGAATACCGTCTCCAACCGTCTCTCAGTCTGCCATGTCCACCGGCACCCCCGCTAGTTCCACGATCTCCAGCTCTCCAGTCCAGCTCACCCTACATGAGACTCTCGTTAGAAAAAGGAAGTACTTAGCCTCGCATCCGCGTACACAGGGTTTGAACGCCCACATAGCTAGACTAATCTCGTTAGAGATGATGCCCTACCGGTTAGTTGAAAGCAAAGCTTTCAAAGCCCTGATGGACTACGCTGTACCACGCTACGAGCTACCCAGTCGACACTTCTTTTCGAGAAAAGCCATCCCAGCCCTCCACCAGCATGTTAAAGAGCGCATCGTCCATGCACTCAGGCAATCTGTGAGTACAAAGGTGCACCTGACAACAGATGCATGGACCAGGAGGCAAGGCCAGGGACGTTACGTGTCCATCACGGCACACTGGATGAATGTGGTGGATGCAGGGTCCACAGGGGACAGCAATTTTGGGACAGTTCTGCCTAGCCCACGGTCTAAGAAACAGTTGGCTGTAGCCGTTCGCACCCCCTCCTCCTCCTCCTCGTCCTCCTGCAGAAGCGAGAGCTCGTCCACAGACCACAGTCGCACAACCACTCCATCCGCAGCTGCCACTGTTGCACACCAGGTGTCCCATTATGGGGCAGCTACTGGCAAGCGTCAGCAGGCTGTATTGGCTATGAAGTGTTTGGGCGACAACAGACACACCGCGGAAGTTCTGTCCGAGTTCTTGCAGAAAGAAACGCAGTCGTGGCTGGGCACTGTAGATATTGAGGCAGGCAAGGTAGTGAGTGATAACGGAAGGAATTTCATGGCTGCCATCTCCCTTTCCCAACTGAAACACATTCCTTGCCTGGCTCACACCTTAAACCTGGTGGTGCAGTGCTTCCTGAAAAGTTATCTGGGGTTATCTGACCTGCTCCTCAAAGTGCGCGGACTTTGCTCGCATATCCGCCGTTCGCCCATACACTCCAGCCGTATGCAGACCTATCAGCGGTCTTTGAACCTTCCCCAGCATCGCCTAATCATCGACGTTGCAACAAGGTGGAACTCAACACTGCACATGCTTCAGAGACTGTGCGAACAGAGGCGTGCTGTTATGTTTTTGTGGGAGGATACACATACACGGGCAGGCAGTAGGATGGCAGACATGGAGTTGTCAGGTGTGCAGTGGTCGAAGGTACAAGACATGTGTCAAGTCCTTCAGTGTTTTGAGGAATGCACATGGCTGGTTAGTGCAGACAACGCCATAATAAGCATGAGCATCCCCCTAATGCGTCTGCTGATGCAAAGTTTGACGCACATAAAGGAGCAGGCGTCTGCAGCAGAGGAAGAGGAAAGCCTTGATGACAGTCAGCCATTGTCTGGTCAGGGCACTGTACAGGACGAGGTAGCGGGCGAACAGGAGGAGGAGGAGGACGAGGAGGATGATGGGGATGAGTATTTTTTTAATGAGGAAGCTTCTCCGGGGCCAATAGCAACTGGTAGCGTTGCAAGGCTGGGTTCAGGTTTTTTTAGGGAGACAAGTGACGTAGATTTGCCTGAAACTGCCCCTCAACCCAGCACGACCGCAGATTTGACAACTGGAACTTTGGCCCACATGGAGGATTATGCCTTACGTATCCTGAAAAGGGACCCACGCATTATTAAAATGATGACCGATGACGATTACTGGTTGGCCTGCCTCCTTGATCCTCGCTATAAAGGCAAATTGCAAAATATTATGCCACATGAGAACCTGGAACAAATATTAGCAACCAAACAATCAACTCTTGTTGACCGTTTTATTCAGGCATTCCCAGCACACAGCGACGGTGATCGTTATCACACGAGCTGCAGGGGGCAGCAGGCCAGAGGTGTTAGAGGTGCACAAATTAGAAGTGGCGTTGGACAGAGGGGTTTTCTGACCAGGTTGTAGAGTGATTTTGCTATGACCGCAGACAGGACAGGTACCGCAGCATCAATTCAAAATGACAGGAGACAACATTTGTCCAGTATGGTTACTAACTATTTTTCATCCCTTATCGACGTTCTCCCTCAACCGTCATTCCCATTTGATTACTGGGCATCCAAATTAGACACCTGGCCAGAATTGGCAAAATATGCATTGCAGGAGCTTGCTTGCCCAGCAGCTAGTGTGCTATAAGAAAGAGTATTCAGTGCTGCAGGTTCAATATTAACCGAAAAAAGGACTCGTCTGGCTACCCAAAATGTTGATGATCTAACCTTCATTAAAATGAACCACAACTGGATTTCGAATTCTTTTGCCCCACCTTTCCCGGCTGACACCTAGCTTTCCTATGAAAAGGTCTTGCTTGTGGACTGCTCTGACTGACTTTTCCAATCTCGTAATTTGCAGCAGCTGTTTGTCCAGCATACGACATGTTTATACCTCCCTAAATGGCCAAACTTCCCCCACGGGGCCGTGGTCTCGCCACTTGGCGCAAGCACCCGTGAGAGTGCCGTTTGTCTGAAGAGGTGGGTGTGCACGCTTTTGGTCGACGGCACTGCCACTGGGTCCCTCATAGTACAATAAAGTGTCTCTGGCGGTGGTGGTGCGCACCCAACGTCAGACACACCGTTGTAACATGAGGGGCCCTGGGCCTGTACCTCCGGCCACAAGAGAGTTCCCCCCCCAGCTCAAACAGTGCTCTACCACTTGCAAAATTATCTCTCACAGCTCCACCAATGTTTAGTCTATGCCCTGACATCCTTCAATGCCTGGCACTGACAATACCATTGTGTTGACATGTATGATGCTACTTAAAATAGTCAGGGGCAGTGTCCTATATTTACACCAGTAAATACTTTGCGCCAAATTACTAGGTCTGAAACTCAGCAGAGGAGCCCACCCCTGTACCTAAGTATGCCACCCTTTTGTGTTTTGGTTTTGTTGTATTGCGAGACATTAACATCTATTTATTTTTTAGGAGTACTAACTGTGTCAGACACTCATTACAATCGGCCTCCGCTAACAACACTAATGCTGCCTGTGTACCCATGCAAGATAATTCCAAGTGTCTACAGCCTACTTTTTTTATGTTAGGCCTACTAAGCCTGTCTGCGGTCCATTATAGAAATTGTCCTTCACTGACCACACCACTGCTGCCCGTGTACCCCTGGAACCTATTTTAAAGTGCCTACAGCCCACTTTTAATATGTTAGGCCTACTAAGCCTGTCTGCGGTCCCTCCTTCCACTAGTCCTCCACTGACCAGACCACTGTTGCCCGTGTACCCCTGGAACCTATTTTAAAGTGCCTACAGCCTACTTTTGTTATGTTAGGCCTACTAAGCCTGTCTGCGGTCCCTCCTTCCAGTAGTCCTCCACTGACCAGACCACTGCTGCCCGTGTACCCCTGGAACCTTTTTTAAAGTGCCTACAGCCTACTTTTGTTATGTTAGGCCTAATAAGCCTGTCTGCGGTCCCTCCTTCCACTAGTCCCTCCACTGACAAGACCACTGCTGCCGTGTACCCCTGGAACCTTTTTTAAAGTGCTACAGCCTACTTTTGTTATGTTAGGCCTACTAAGCCTGTCTGCGGTCCCTCCTTCCACTAGTCCTCCACTGACCAGACCACTGTTGCCCGTGTACCCCTGGAACCTATTTTAAAGTGCCTACAGCCTACTTTTGTTATGTTAGGCCTACTAAGCCTGTCTGCGGTCCCTCCTTCCACTAGTCCTCCACTGACCAGACCACTGCTGCCCGTGTACCCCTGGAACTTTTTTAAAGTGCCTACAGCCTACTTTTGTTATGTTAGGCCTACTAAGCCTGTCTGCGGTCCCTCCTTCCACTAGTCCTCCACTGACCACACCACTGCTGCCCGTGTACCCCTGGAAACTTTTTAAAGTGCCTACAGCCTACTTTTGTTATGTTAGGCCTACTAAGCCCTGTCTGCGGTCCCTCCTTCCACTAGTCCTCCACTGACCAGACCAAATGCTGTCCGTGTACCCCTGGAACCTATTTTAAATTGCATAGAGCATCCTTTTTTAATTGTAGGCGTACTAAGTCTGTCTGCGGTCCATAATTGAAATTGTCCTCCACTGGACAGACCAATGCTGCCTGTGTACCCCTGTAACCTTTTTAAAACTGCATTGAGCCAAATTTTGTGTTTAAGGCCTACTACCTGTGTTTGTCTGCGCCACTCAATAAAGCTGTCCTCCTCTGAAAAAGCTGAGCGTCAATAGTCTGGTTTCAGCCTATAGGAATTTGAAAACTGCATTGGGGCTACTACTTTCGGGTAGGGGCCTACTAACGGTGTCTGCCGCTCCAAGGTGTTCTCCAGGTTGGCCTCTCCATTGCTTCGATCTTCTAGCTCTCGTTATGTAGTTGTTGAAACAACTCTGCATTAGGCCTACAAGTTGGGTCTGGGTTGTAGAGACGGTGTCTGCCGCTCCAAGGTGTTCTCCAGGTTGCCTCTCCATAGCTTCTATCTTCTAGCTCTCGTTAAGTAGTTGTTGAAACAACACTGCATTAGGCCTACAAGTTGGGTCTGGGTCGTAGAGACGGTGACTTTTTTTTATGTTAGGCCTACTAAGCATTAGGCCTACAAGTTGGGTCTGGGTTGTAGAGATGGTGTCTGCCGCTCCAAGGTGTTCTCCAGGTTGCCTCTCCATTGCTTCAATCTTCATGCTCGTCTTAAGTAGTTGTTGAAACAACACTACTTTACGCCTACAAGTTGGGTCTGGTCGTAGAGACGGTGTCTGCCACTCAAGGTGTTCTCCAGGTTGCCTCTCCATTGCTTCAATCTCATGCTCGTCTTAAGTAGTTGTTGAAACAACACTGCATTAGGCCTACAAGTTGGGTCTGGGTTGTAGAGACGGTGCCTACCACTCCAAGGTGTTCTCCAGGTTACCTCTCCATAGCTTATATCTTCTAGCTCTCGTTAAGTTGTTGTTGAAACAACACTGCATTAGGCCTACAAGTTGGGTCTGGGTTGTAGAGACGGTGTCTGCCGCTCCAAGGTGTTCTCCAGGTTGCCTCTCCAATGCTTCAATCTTCATGCTCGTCTTAAGTAGTTGTTGAAACAACACTGCATTAGGCCTACAAGTTGGGTCTGGGTTGTAGAGACGGTGTCTGCCACTCCAAGGTGTTCTCCAGGTTGCCACATAATCGAAGCTGCATACAGCCTATTTTGTTATTTTACGCCTACTAAGTCTTTCTGTGGTCCCTCCTTCCAATTGTCCGTCCACTGAGCACACAATGCAGGACCGTGTACCCATGTAACCTTTTTTAAACCTGCGTCGAGCCAACTTTGTGTGTAAGGCCTACTTGTAGTGTCTGGCTGCGCCACTCAATACAGCTGTCCTCTTTACAAAAAATGACCTACAATTATCTGTTTTCAGCCTATCGGAATTTTAAAACTGCAGTGGGCCGACTAGTTGGGTTGGGGCCTTCTATCGGTGTCTGCCGCTCCTTGCTGTTCTCCTCCAGTGGAAGAAAGCTGTGCCGCCTGTTTACTACTGTTGCCAATTTTGAACTTCATTTAGACTACTTACTGATTTGGGCCTACTCTCTGTGTCAGCCTCTCATTCCTGTTGTCTCCACTGGAACAAAGCAATGCCCCCTGGTTAGTCCTGTTACCAATTTTGAACTGCATTTAGCCCACTTTATTCTTTGGGCCCATATCTGTTTCCCCCTCATCCTGCCCATTGCCCAGCCATTGATAGAGGAGTCTGCTGGTACATTGACCCATAACGCAACATTCCCCGTGCACCCTGCTGAAAAGTCAGGTTCCCCTTCCCGCATACCATACCACCTTACACGGGGGACCAAAGAGGAAGGTGCAGATGAAGGTGCAGGTTCCTTCATCAGGTGGGGGGAGGAATACTCGTTGGCGACGTCACTGGCACAGGGCCCCTCATAGTACGCAAAAGTGTTGCTGCCGGTGGGAGGCGCCCCCGCCGTGCAAACACACCGCCGTACTTTGAGGGGCCCTGTTGCCAGTGCCAACGAGTGGGCCCCCCCTGCTTGCTCAGGATCACAGCACTTGCAAAGTTGAAATACTTACCTCTCCCTGCTCCACTGCGTGACGTGGTCCAGA